>NW_025823104.1:1219683-1303545 GCF_002878395.1 Capsicum annuum | reverse complement strand
AAGCAAACTCTACAAGAGGTAGATGCTCAACCCAACTACCACCATAATCACACATACATGCACGAAGTATATCTTCCAATGTCTGAATAGTCCTTTTTGCTTGCCCATCCATCTATTGGTGAAAAGCAGTACTCAGACTAACTTTAGTACCAAACCCCTTCTGAAATGATCGCTAAAAAGTGAGATGAAAACTGCATACCACGATCGGAGATAATCAAAACATGCGCCCCATGTAGTTTCACAATCTCATGAAGATACAACCTCGCATAATCCTCAGTCGAAAAGTTAGTCCTCATTGGCAAAAAGTGAGCCAACTTTATCATCTTGTCTATAATGACCCAAATCAAATCAAATGATTCCAAGACCAAGCAAGACCGGTAACGAAATCCATATTGATCACCCCCTATTTCTATTTTGGCAAATCCATTCCCTGATACAACCCACTAAGCCTCATGTGTTCAACTTTCACTTGTTGACACACTAAACACTTGGCCAAAAAATTAGCCACATCATTCTTCATACCATTCCACCAATACATATCCTTGAGATCATGATACATTTTCTTCAAACTGGGATAAACAACATAGAGCGATTCATGCACCTCAGCTAATACCCTTTCTTTAACCCATTGACGTAAAGGACATAGAACCTCCTTTGGTACCAGAAGGTACCATCACCACTGATCTCAAATACCATTACCTTTTGCCCACCTACATTACCCTTGAATATCACCAAGATAGGATATAAAATTTGCTTCTCCTTAATCTCTACACCAAGAGATAATCGAGCCATTACCTGAACCATCACACTACCATTCACGAAATCTAAAGGCAAAATCCAAGATTAGCCAAGTGGTGAATATTCGTCACCATATCCCACATCTCCTTATCCAGATGACCTAAACTCCCCATGGACAACCTACTAAGAGAATCTCAACCCATAGTCCTTCTCAAGGACTCATGTCATAGACCTTGAGAAACTCAAGCCATCTTCTCTGCCTGAGATTAAGCTCTTTCTTAGTGAACACATCTTGTAGACTCTTATGATTAGAAAAGATGTACACGTGCACTCCATATAAATAGTTTCGCAAGATTTTTAATGTAAACACCACAACTAACAATTTCAAATCATGAGTAGGATAATTCCTCTCATGTACTTTCAACTGCCTAGAGGCATAGGAAATCACCTTACCATGATACATCAAAACGCAACCAAGTCCAACGCGAGATGCATCATAATAAACCACAAACCCCCCATTGCCCTCAGGCAAAACTAGAGCCAAAATTAGCTTATCCTTCAGCTTCTCGAAATTACCCTCATAAATATCCGACCAAGAGAACCTTACCTTCTTCTGAGTCAACTTGGTCAATAAGGCAGCTACCATCGAGAAACTTCCCACAAACCTCCTATAATTCCCATCCAAACCCAAGAAGCTCTAAATATTGACTGGAGGCGTAGGTCTAGGCCACTCCTTAACCACCGCCACCATTTATGGATCCACCATGATCCCCTCACTAGAAATAATATAAACAAGAACAACAACAATGTTTAACTAAAATTCACATTTAGAAAATTTGGCATACAAATATTTCTATCTCAAGGTCTGTAATACCATACAGAGGTGATTGGCATGATCCACCTTGCTCTTAAAATATACCAGGATGTCATCAATAAAGACAATGAAAAAAATATCCAAAAACTAATGAAATACCCTATTTATCAAATCTATGAATGTCGTCAGGGCATTGGTCAAGCCAAATGACATAACCAGGAACTTAAAATGTCCATACCATGTACGGAAAGTTATCTTAGGGCGATCCACCTCCCTAATCTTAAGCTGATGATACGCAGATCAAAGATCTATCTTAGAAAAGAATTTGGCACCTTGCAACTGATCAAACAAGTCATCTATCCTTGGAAGAGGATACTTTTTCTTAATCGATACCTTATTCAACTGCTAATAGTCAATGCACATCCAAATAGAACCATCTTTATTGCACACGAATAACAATGGTGCACCCCAAGGGGACACACTAGGATGGGTGAAACCCTTATCCAAGAGATACTTAAGTTGCTCCTTGAGTTCTTTCAACTTAGCTGGAGCCATTCTATAAGAAGGAATAGATATTGGATGAGTGTCCAAAACCAAATCAATCCAAAACTCAATCTCCCTATTCATAGAAACACTAAGAAAATCATCCGAAAGACCTTAGGAAATTTATTCACCACCGAAACAGAATGCAGAGAAGGACCTTCAAAGTTATAATCTTTAACCTGGAACAAATGATAGAGACACCCTTTTGAGATTAATCTCTAAGCTCTAAGATATGAAATAATCCTCCCCTTTGGATCTAGGGAACCACCATCCCACTCAATAACTGGTTCACCAGGGAACTTAAAGATAGCCCTACTGGTCCGACAATCTAATGATGTGTAGCATGAGTATAACCAATCCATCCCCAAAATAACATCAAAATCCACTATATCTAATTCAAACAAATCCACCAAATTCTCCTTACTAACTATAGATACCACACACCTCATATAGACTCTCTTAGCCACCATAGAATCAACTACCAGCGTAGAAACAGAAAAAGGATAAAAAATAACCTTGATATCAAAATAAAAATTCACAGCTTCAAATGGGGTCACATAAGAAAGAGTGGACTCTAGGTCAAGTAAACAATAAACATCCCAAGAAATAACTTATAGCGTACCAGTCAAGATATCAGGCGATGCCTCAGATTCCTATCGAGTAGCAAGAGCATACAACCTATTCTGGCCTGTGTCTGTACCAAAAGAAAAAACATATGCAAGAGCAACACCCTTTGGTGCAGGAGCAAAAGAGAAGATGACCGGGACTCTATTCATTTTTGTAGCTACTTTACCAACCAAACTGTTTCTAAGCATATGGCCTGGCTTACCACATTTGAAACACATGTCCCTCCCCTCATTACAGAATCCCTGATGTAACTGACCCCAAACCATCAAAGAGGGCACGATAAAGCTGACTGTCCCCCACTTACTTAAGATTTGGCACCTCGTGCTCTGAAGTAGTTACAACCCTATTGGCGCCTATCACCAAACTTTAGAAAAGGAGGACTAGTTTTGGAGAAGGAGCCAGAACTCCCCAACTTCTTACTCGACCTTGGGTAAGGAGGACTAGTTTTGGAGAAGGAGCTAGAACTCCCCCACTTCTTCTTTGGCCATTTAACACCATCCCGACTACTTTGCTATTGATCAGCAATGCAGTCTTTATGTTAAGGATTAAATCCCAAGATAGTCCTAAAGAAAACTTTCTCATCTTGGTCCTCATATCAGACACCAATTTTGGAGCATACCTATACAACTAGTGAAATTGTAAGGCATACTCTTTGACCAAAATCTTCCGTTGTTTTAGATTAACAAACTCCTCCGCTTTTGCTTCCCTCAACTACTGACGAAAGAAGAGCTCCAAAAATACATTGGAGAAAGTCTCCCACAAGGATGATTCCTCAACATCACTCCCTTCCCTATCTTATTCCTTGTACCATTGGCACTGATATGACCTGACTGGGTACCTTGTCATAATGGGCATCCTAAGTCTGATCGAGATCGGAGACCACCCCCATTACTCAACCCAACCTCTAGCTGTCTGCCCTGAGTTGGCTGAATTTTGAGTATGTAGAAAGATAGTGCAACAACTTACATGAAGACTCTAGGGTAAGATCACAAATATGACCAACCCAACCGAGTCTAACCATCCCATACCAATAATCCAACCATACCATATCAATACCAAAACAAGGGCTATAAACTAGGCCATAACCAAAGATTTTCCAAAACATAATATAATTAATCCGAAAATGAAATATGATGGAACAGTGAGAAATTATGTCTGATGATGCCAACCGTCCATCTTATTCTAATGCAAAGGATGACACCAATACCAATCCCGCCCATTCCTACCCATAGAAGTACCATAAAGCCTTTAACCAAAAGAGTAATAAAATCTAGTTGGGACATGCCCCCAACCATAGCCAAAACCAATATCTAGAAATAAACTAAAATGTCTCAAAGTGTCTGTAACATGAAATGGAGCCTTCCAAAAGGATGGAAGTTCACCATTTCAGTCCAAATGTTGATCCCTGAGTCAATCACAATGTAAGAGAAGTAGAACGGTCGGTTCCTACATAGCATGGGTATACAGGTGCCAGTAGATGGGTATGGGTTAGAGGGTGAACTCTAGAATGATCTCAAGATAAGCATAAATAATGTCATTTATAAATCCAAGTAAAACCATCCATATGCACACAACCGTACATATATATAACCATGCTGGGAAAAGGGACCAGGTTTAGCATACCTTTAAAACCTTTACTTGGGCTATGTAGCTTTGTTTTCCTAAACCATCCACAGGCTAAATGGATTCAGCTCCCCATACTGAAAGGGCCTCAATACGTGTAGCCGCGCGACCAGGGAAGAAAACCTTGGGATGACGAGAATATCCCCTAAAATATAATGTGACATCATGCACACGGTCCCCAAGACCAACCTCACATCGGTAAATATGAGTTTCCAATTTTGGTCCCCCTGGGACCTCAACCTTCCACCATTTTGGTATACATCCCGCCATTAATGCCCAATTAAAATCATTTTCCAAATAACCAAACCATTAATAAATTATTAACCAAGGCCATTATTATTGGTATCATCACACCTATCCTTACTTGCAAGTATTATCCATAGCCAACCATGTATACTTTTAGCCATAGCCACCTATCCCACAAGCTAACCATTTAGCCATTTACCTTTCCAAATCATTTAAACCATGCATAATTTCTTTACCACATTTTAAAACGAGCAAAAGTTCCACTAAAATGCTCAATGAAATGAAAACATTATTATAGGCATTTTGTCAAACACATTGAGGGCATAATATAACCAAAACCAATTCTAATTACCATTAAACCATTCCCATTCAGTCCAATTATCCAAAACCACCATTATGCACATAAAGCATAATTAAAACCATGGAAAACCATAACCAACTATTTAATGTCAAAAATCTCCAATTTATATTTGAAAACCAAAATCATACAATCAATGAAGTCATAAAAACATTCATAAAAACCATGCTTATAGTTAGAATTAACAATGAGGGAAGAGAACATGCCTTAAACTAAGATGATGATGGAAAGAAATCACCAAGACAATCCCCAAATCAATCCTCTAGTTAAAACCCTAGCTTTCCTTGCCTAAAAGCTTTTGAGAGAATTATAGAGTGTTTAGAAAAGTTTCTAAGTGTTAATGAATGGAATAATAAGGTAACCTTCCAAGTAGGTTAGAAGTTGTGGGGCCTTATTAGGATAAGTAGGGAAATGTCTAGAAAAACCCCACTTAAGTTGCACGAAAATCCCGTCATAGGGGTATGGCTGACCCTCATGACTCATACCCTTCCAATACGGGTCATACCCTATACTTGTATCCTGATTTTAAACCTTTGGATCCAACACTGTAATATGCGACTTATCCAACTATGTCATATCCAAAGCATATGATCCATACCCCAACATACGGCTCGTACCCCTGAGTCGCATTGGGTCCAGAAATCAAAATTCCAGGAAATTTTCTAAGGTCCAAAAACCAAGGTGTTTCAGTCTCCCTCACTAGGAACATTTGTCCCCAAATGATGGATAAGGTAGGGATAACCATACGCATGAGTCATTTGCATTATCTTATAAAATAAATTTTCAATCTTTAGCAATGTTTGAAAACAAAGAGGCTAAGATATTATCTTTCCTTTAACAAACTCTGAAAATAAAGATGTGTTGAAGAACACATACCTTCTGTATGAATCCCAGGAGCAGAAAACAAATGCGGATTGGACTTCATGTCCTCCTCTGCTTCCCATGTAACTTCTTCCACTTTATGGTTTCACCAAAGAACCTTAATGAACCATATCCTTGGTTTACAACTGATGAACCTGCCTATACAAGATTTTAGCTGGGATTTCTTTATAAGACAAAGAATCTATGATACCCATTCTTTCCAAAGGAACAACCACAGAAGGATCACCAATGGACTTCCTCAACATGGGAACACAAAAGACCGAATGAACAAAGCTCAGTCTAGAAGGCAACTCCAACTCATAAGCAACATTACTAATTCTCCACAAAACCTCATAAGGACCAACATAACAGGGAATGAGCTTCTCCTTATTACCAAACTGCACTACCCCCTTTATGGGAGATACCTTGAGGAAAAACTTATCTCTAACCTCAAACTCTAAGTCTCTATGCCTAATATCTGCATAGGACTTTTGGCAACTTTGGGCAGCCTTAAGCCTCTTTCGAATCACCTCTACCTTCTCCATAGCTTGGTAAACCAAGTCGGGACCAAACATATCTGCCTCACTAAGATCAAACAAACAAATAGGAGACCTATACCTCATTCCATACAATACCTCAAAATTGCTATACCAATACTAGAATGATAGCTGTTGTTGTAAGCAAACTCCACCAAAGGTAGATACTCAACCCAATTGACACCATAATCAATCACACAAGCTTGAAGCATATCATCCAATGTCTAAATAGTTCTCTCCACTTGTCCATCCATCTATGAGTGAAAAGCAGTACGCAAACTAACCTTAGTCCCCAACCTTTTTTGAACAGATCACCAGAAGTGAGACGTAAACTATGTTCCATGATAAAAAATAATCAAAACAAGCACCCCATGTAGCTTCACAATCTTCTGAAGATACAACTTTGCATAATCCTCCGCCGAGAAGGTAGTCCGCATTGGCAAAAAGTATACAAACTTAGTCATCCTATCCACAATGATCCAAATAGAATTATATTGATTCCGAGACCGAGGAAGACTAGTAACGAAGTCCTTATTGATCACTTCCCATTTCCACTCGGGTAATTCAATTTAATGATACAACCATCCTAGCCTCATGAGCTCAACCTTAACCTATTGGCGCACCATGTATTTGTCTACAAAATCAGCCTTATCCTTCTTTATGCCATTCCACCAATAGATCTCCTTGAGATCATACATCTTAGTTGATCTGGGATGAATAACATAGCGCGATTCATGTGCCTAAGACAAATTTCTTTGTCACAAACCGTTGACATCAGGAACACACAACCTCCCTTATTACCATAAAATACCATCACCACTACCTTTTGCCCAATAATGACACTCTTTATTTTCATCAAGATAGGATCTAGCACCTATTTCTCCTTAATCTTTGTACCAAGAGATGATCGAGCCACTTCTTTCACCATCACACCATAATTCTTGGAGTACAACAGGCGAACTCCAAGATTAGCCAGCGGTGAATATCCTTCACCAATTCCTTTTTTCCTTCCTCACGTGAGCCAAAATCCCCATGGATAACCTGCTAAGAGAATCAGCAACTACATTAGCCTTACCTGGGTGAAAGTTAAGACTCATATCGTAGTCCTTGAGAAGCTCAAGCTATCTTCTCTTCCTAAGGTTAAGCTCACTCTAAGTGAACACGTACTATAGACACTTATGATCAAAAAAAATATCCACATGCACACCATAAAAATAATGCCGCCATTTTTCAAAGCAAACACAACCACCAACAGCTCCAAATCATGGGTAGGATAATTTCTCTCATGTACCTTCAACTTCCTGGAAGCATAGGCAATCACCTTCCCATGCTTCATTAACACACAACCAAGCCCTACCCACGATGCATCATAATAAACCATAAACCCATTATTACCTTCTGGCAAGGAGAGTATTAGAGCCAAAGTAACTTATCCTTCAACTTCTGAAAACTCACTTCACAAGAATCCGACCAAGAAAACTTGACCTTCTTCTGAGTTAACTTAGTCAAAGGAGCAGCTATCGATGAAAAACTTTCCACAAACCGCCTATAATACCCAGCTAAACCCAAGAAGCTCCGAATATCGAATGGAGTCATGAGTCTAGGCTACCTCTTCACTAGAGCAACCTTTTACAGATTCACTATGATTCCCTCACTAGAAATAATATGACCCAACAGAGTTATAGCATTCAACCAAAACTCACACTTGGAGATCTTGGCATACAACTGTTGTTCCTTTTAGGTCTGAAACACCACTTAGAGGTTATTAGCATAATCCACCTCACTCTTTGAATAGACCAAAATGTCATTAATAAACATAAAAATAAAGAGATCCAAATACTGATAAAAAAACCCTGTTAATTAGATTCATAAATGTCATCAGATCATTAGTCAATCCAAATGACATCACCAAAATTCAAAGTACCCATATCAAGTAGAAGAGCCGTCTTAGAGATATCCACCTCCCTAATCTTTAAGTTGATGGTACCCAGACCGAAGATCTATCATAGAAAAGAAATTGACACCTTATAACTAGTCGAATAGATCATCTATGCTTGAAAGAGGATACTTATTCTTGACCTTTACCTTGTTCAAATGCCTATAGTCAATTCACATCCGATGGGAACCATCCTTCTTCCATACAAACAACACTAGTGCACCCCATGAGGATACACTAGGATGAATAAACCCCTTATCTAAAATATCCTTGAGTTGCTCCTTGAGTTCCCTTAACTCAACCGGTGCAATTCAATATAGAGGAATAGAAATTGGATGACAATCCGAAAACAAGTCAATACCAAACTCTATTTCCCTATCCGGAGGAACACCAGGAAGATCATCTGGAAAGACCTCTTGAAACTCATTAACTATTGGAAATAACTAGAAAGAAGGACCTTTCGAGTTAGAGGCTTTAACCCGAACCAAGTGATAAAGACAACCTTTAGAGATTAACCTTTAAGCTCTAAGATAAGAAATAAATCTCCCCCTAGAAGCTAAAGAACCACCCTCTTATTTTATAACCGGCTCACCAGGGAACCTAAAAACAACCCAACAAGTCTGACAGTCCAAAGATGCGTAACAAGAGTGCAACCAATCCATACCCAGAATGATATCAAAATCCACCATACCTTACTTAAACAGATCCACCAAGGTCTTCTGGACACCAACAAATTCCACCCCCTATAGACTCTCTTAGTAATAATTGAGTCACCTACTGGAGTAGAAATAGAGAAAGGATCCAAAATAACTTTTGGATCAAAACCAAAAGATACAGCCATATATAGAGTCACATAGGAGAGAGTAGACCCTAGATCAATCATATAATATACGTCATGAGAGAAAATATATAACCTACCAGTAACGACATCAGGTGATACCTTGGATTAATGCCACACCACTAGGTGTAGGAGCAAAAGATGAAGCCATAAGAATCTTATTCACCCCTATAGAAACCTTATTAATCGGACAATCCCTGGGCCGATGTCTTTCCTAGACACACTTGAAGTATTTGTCCCTTTCTTCATCGTAATAGCCCTGATGAGGACGACCATAGAACTGACAAGGAGGGCATGAAAAGACATACTAACCTCCACTTGCCTGAGATTGGGCACCCTATGCCCAAAAATTATCACAACCTTAATGATGCTTGTCGCCTGACTCGTAAGGAAAACTAGCAGAAGAGTAGGAACCAGAACTCCCCCACTTCTTTTTTTACCATTTGCCAACATCCCGACCACCCTGAGACTAAGCACCTCCCTGGTTAAAAAACCTGCCCCACTTATCCTATCTATCTCTAAATTCTGCCTACTACCTCTTCCTATCCTCCATGTGCTGCTGAATACTAAACCTAGAGATATCTGTATCTTTAATCAGCAAGGTAGTCTTGCTCTCAAAAATCAAATCTCAGTTCAACCCAGAAGTGAACTTCCTCATTCTTCCCTGCATGTCAGCAACTAAATCAGGAGCATACCTTGATAATTGGTGAAACTTTAAGGCATATTCCTTGACAGATATTCTCCCTTACTTAAGGTTCACAAGCTCATCCATCTTTGCTTCTCTCAACTCTTGGGGAAAGAAATAATCTAAGATGGCCTTAGAAAAAGTATCCCATAAGGCCTATTCTTCCACATCACCCCCTATCCCACTCTTTATACTACTGATATGTAACTTTTTTGAGCTGATAAGCTGCAAAGTTTACCCCTTCCATATTGGTAGCCTACATTACCTAAAATATCTTTTCCATTTTATCCAAGAAGCCTTGTGGATCCTCCTCCACCCTCACTCTTGAAAAAGTGGGAGGACCCATTTTTATAAATTAGTCAACCCTTGTGGCCTCAGCAGACAAAGCACCAGTTGCACCCCACTCAGACTGAGTAGCGACCATCTGAGCAATAACATGAATAGACTAATAGAATACTGCATTAGTTACCTCACCTTGAGAACGAATAGTTGCAACTAGTGAGACTCAAGAACTATTAGGGATAGAATCATGAGATAAAAAATGAACCCCAGAAGTAGGATGCACCCTTACAGAATTATCCCCAAATAGGATATAAGAATTTTTTTGTGTACCAAATAGAATACCAAGAAAGTGAAGCATTCATAAATTCCTTGTAATCTCTTCCTTATGAGTGTGGCATGCTACACACCCTTAAAAGAGACTTTACTCGATATGGCTTTGTGGACTCCTAATTAATAATGAACCTAGGATCTAATACCAACTTGACACGACCCGACCGAGGGCCTTTTTATAATGATCGTCCTAAGTCCGACCGGGATTGGAGACCACACCTATTACCCAACCAAACTTCCAGCTGCCTGCCTTAAGTTAGCTAAATTTCGAGCATGTCATAAGGTACTGCAATAGTTCACATAAAATCTTTGGGATAACATCACAACTATGATTAACAGAACCGAGTCCAACAATCCCATACCAACAATCCACCATAACAAATCGACACCAAAACAAAGGGCCATAACCAGGCCATAACCACAGATATTCCAAAACATAAAATAATTAATCCTAAAATGAAATATGATGGAACAGTGAGAAATCATGTCTGATGATACCAGCCTTCCAGCTTATTCCAATGCCAAAGCTGACACTAATACCGATACCACCCATTCCAACCCATAGAAGTACTATAAAACCTTTAACCAAAAAAGAAATAAAATCTAGTAGGGCATGCCCTCAAACATAGCCAAAACCAATATACATAAATAAACCACAATGACTAAAAGTGTGTATAACATAAAAATAGAGCCTTCGAAAAGGATGGAAATTTACCACTTTGGTCCAAATATTGATCCCCAAGTCAATCACTATGTAGGAGAAGTAGAACGGTTGGTTCATGCATAGCGTGGGTTTATAGCCGCCAGTAGATGGACTAATGGGTAAACTCTAGCATGATATCAAGATAAGGATTAAATAATGCCATTTATTAATCCAAGTAAAACTATCCATATGTACACAACCATACATATATATATAATCATGTAGGGAAAGGGGACCGGGTTTAGCATGCCTTTAAAACCTTTACTTGGGTTGTGTAGCTTTGCTATCTTAAGCCATCCACAGCTATATGGGTTCAGCTTCCCCTATTGAAAGACCCTCAGTGCATGTTACCACACGACCAGGGAAGAAAACCTTGGGATGACTAGTACATCCCCCAAAATATAGTGTGACTTCATGCACACGGTCACTAAGACAAACCTCACATCGGCAAATATGAGGTTCCAATTTTGGTCCCCCTAGGACCACCACCTTTCACGGCTTTACTACACATCCTACCATTAATGCCAAATTAAAACCATTTTCCAAATAACCAACCCATTAACCAGTTATTAACCAAGGTCATTATTATTGGTATCATCATACCAATCCTTACTTGCAAGTATTATCCATAGCCAACCATGTATAGGTTAAAAGGGACATTCAAGTGCCCTTCCATTTACCAAATAAAACCACTTGGGGGATTCCATGTACCCCACAAGCATAAGCAAAACCAGTACAATAAAAACATTATTATAGGCATTTTGCCAAACACATTGAGGGCATAATATAACCAAAGACAATTCTTATTACCATAAACCATTCCCATGCAATCAAATTATCCAAAACCACCATTAATGTAGATAAAGAATAATTTAAACTATGGAAAATCATAACCAACCATTTAATATCAAAAACCCTAATTCATATTTGAAAACCAAAATCATACAATTAATGAAGTCATGAAAACATTCATAAAAACCATGCTTATAGTTAGAATTAACAATGAGGGAATAGAACATTCCTTAAACTAAGATGATGATGGAAAGAAATCACTAAGACAAGCCCTAAATCAATCTTCTAGTTGAAACCTTATCTTCTCTTGCCCAAAAGATTTTGAGAGAATTATAGTGTTTAGAAGAGTTTCCAAGTGTTAATGAATGGATTAATAAGGTAAATCACCTTCCAAGTAGGTTAGAAGTTGTAGGGACCTTATTAGGATAAGTGGGGAAATATCCAGAATACCCCCCACTTAAGTTGCACTAAAATCACGACATAGAGGTATGATTGATCCTCACTAGTCGTACCCTTCCAATACGGGTGGTACCCTCCACTCATATTCTAAGTCTCAACCATTAGATACAACACTGTCTAGTATATGACTCATCCAACCAAGTTGTATCCAAAGAATATAATCCATACCCTTCATCCATATCCCTTCTAGATTTAAACTTAAGGAAGATTTAGACACTATCCCCCATACGAGTCCTTGGTATGACTCGTACCCTCGCTTATAGCTCATGGTGAACCACTCGAACTCAGATCCAACCTAAATAACCAAGTCTAAGATTAAACTAAGGAACCAAACAATCCATAACCACCAATACGACTCATACACCTAAGCCATATCTATTTCAGAAACCAAAATCCATCCCACCAACCAACAGTGGTCAGCATACGAATGGACCATACCATTCCCACCCAAATATATGGATCATACCCCTAAGTCATATTGGATCCAAAAATCAGAATTCTAGGAAATTTTCTAAGGTCTAGACACCAAGGTGCTTCAGGTACGCCGCATCTTTGAGGTGATAAGCTGCAAACTCTACCCCTTCAATATTTGTGGCATGCATAATCCTAAAAATCTTTTCTATCTCATCTAAAAAAACCTTAGGATCCTCCTCCACCTTAATATCGGTAAAGGTTGGAGGACTCATCTTCATGAACTAGACAACCCTTGTAGCCTCAGAGGATGGAATTCCAGATTCATGATTTTCAGCCTAGGAAGCTACCAACTGAGCAATCGTATGAATCGGCTGATGAAACTCAGCATTCATCATATTACCCTGAGAAGGACTAGAAGGAACTGGTAGAACTCTAAAAATATATGGGACTGGACCCCTAGACCAAGTATGGATCCCCTAAGTAAATCATGTCCCATCAACATTATCCCTAGTTGGGACAGAGAAGTTTCTGTGAACTTAGATCATCAAGGCATAATCTAAAAAGTGAACAAATAAAATTAGAGAAGATTCCAAGGCTCAAACCCCAATCTTGAGAATAGAACACAAAGAAGAGAAACATTTCATAAATGCCTTGTAGCCTCCCCCTAATGAGTGTGGTGCGCTTCAAGCCATAAAAGAGACTCTACACGACACGGATTTTTGGACTCAATTGATCATGAACAAAAAGCTCTGATACTAACTTGACATGACCCAAACCATGGCTTTGTTGTAATGGGCATCCCAAGTCCAACCATGACCGGGGAGCACCCCCGTTACCCAACCCAAATGATTTAAACTATTTATGTCATTTAGGGTTCCATTTCCAAGTTATACCATATAATAGTTCCATCAAAAGTCCAACAATATCATAAAAGTATTCTCATGGGCATTTCATCAAACATGTTGGGGGGACATAGTGTTTCCAAAACCAAAACCAATTGTATAAACCACCATCAAAGCATACAAATTCATAATTAAAAATATGGGAAACCATAGCTAAGAATTTATATCCAAAACCCTCAACACATGATTAAAAACCCAAAACCATACAACAATTATACCTTGAAAACAATTCATAAAATATGCCTTTAGTTAGAACTAACAACGAGAGAGAAGTATCTTGCCTTAGATTATGAAGATGGTGGAGAGAAATCATTCGTACAAGACTCAAATTGATCCTCTATATGAAACCCTAGCCTTTCTTTATCCAAGAGCCTTAGAGAGAATTTGAAAGAGTTTCTAAGTGTTTAAGATTAGAATATTAGGGTAAATGATATCCCAAAATAGTTACAAATTATGGGGCCTTAGTGGTTAAGTGGGGAAATGTCTAGATTACCCCTACTTAAACTGTATAAAAAATCCTGTAGGAGGGTACGACCACCCCATACCAGCCATACACCACCATATAAGTGGTACCTTCCACTCGTACCCTAGGACTCCTTTTGGACCCTAAAATTGTCCAACATACAACCATCTAAGCCAAGTCGTATCTAATTATACTACCTGTACCCTTGACCCATACCCATCACAGAATAGAAATCAAAGAGAATTTGGACACTGTCCATCATACAAATAAATGGTGAGACCTATACCATATCTTACGACTCATGGTAAGCCACCCATACTCGGATCCAAATTAAGTTTCCAAGTTTCTTATTAAGTGATGGAAAAATCAAACCATACGAATCATGACTAATTATACGACTCATACCGGCCCAAGTATCATATACAATAAAAACTAATCCAACCCACTAACCAACACTAGTTAGCATACGACCAAGACCATACCAATTATACCCCATCATACAACTAGTACCCCCTAGTCATATAATGTCTAGCAACTAAAATTGTAGGAAATTTTCTAAGGTTACAAATCCTATGGTGTGTTAGAACAGGTATCTCATACTACACAATAGGCCCTCATACCCATGCATGCCCCAGATGTACCTCCCAAGGAGGAACATCTGATGTAGTATGTGAAAGGGATGCAAGATATATATGATCTTGATCGCTCTATCTGGGACCTAGTTAGGCCTACATAATGTATCTATGAGAAGCGTAGGATCGACTTATCGGGGTTACAAAGGTTACCACAGGTTAGGGAAATATTTGACAAGTATCAAATTTGGTGGATGACTAAGCCACTCGGTTCTTATAGCTAGACTATGGTGCATGATTTTTATGTATCTTATAGAGCTACTATAGTCCTTCCCATGCACCATTATCCAGGCTTTATCAGATTTGCATGGCATTCACAACTTGATCATACATTATTTTGAGAAGCAAAGTTGATGTCAAAGAGAAGACTATCCGTAGAGTCATATTTGGCCCAAATTATATTACATATGTATCTATAGCTGAGTACGACCATGGATTAAGGATATATGAGATCGTCATATTATGCGGTACGCTGAGCACAGGGTTGAGAGGCTTGATATGGCTAGGTGGATAGTCGATTACATTTCACCACAAGGTGATGAGGCCTCATGGATTGAGGGAACAATTGTTATCAAGAAGGGCCTATTAACACTAGAGGCCAAATTTTGGTTGCTGATTCAATATCGCCTGCTTCCCACTATTTAAGATAATGCATTAATATGGTAAGGATTTGCATTGGTTGCCTTCTTGATGGCTGGTTGTGATATTAATTTTTCTACTATCCTCAAGTATGAGATACAAGATAGAGCCTTTGGTGAGCTGACTAACCTGCCATTTCCTTGTATGATCTAAAAGCTATGTGATGAGGCAAGTGTGCCTGAGTTACAAGTTATTGATGAGAGGGTGTTTGCCACTACAAATATGAAGATGAGGAACCTAAAGGGTCTGGCATGTTTAGGTATTTTTAGGAGATCTAAATAGCAGGAAACAACAACAAAGGCCCAGACTGAGGGCCCAACAATTTCCGCAGTACATGATGAGGCACATATAGATGATGTGGGTTTGGTGTAGACATGGATATAGGGGAGTAGAGAGATGCTTTCGATTCGAGTACTTATAGAGAGGGGACATAAGCTAATTCTTTTTCAGCCTTGGCTTCGACCTCAAAGCCAGTTAGTGTATCTATAAAACCTGATCACCCATCCACTACAACTCCTGTGATAGGTATGATTACTATATCTAATAAGTTTTTGCAGAGCCTAGTGGATAGCCAAAGAGCTACAACCACTCAATTGAAGGTTTTTGAGATCGAGATAACTACCCTCTTTGGGCAGATAAGATCAAGGGTCAAGAATAGATTTGTACAGGTCTATCAGAGCTGTACATCAATTTTTAAACATGGATTGATGAGCTGGATAGATGGTTTATATCCCAATATACAGATATAGGTGTGCCTAATTTTATTTAAATAAAGGAGGATTTTGATATCCTATGAGTAGAGGTACATTTTCTTGCAGAGAGTTGTGTTACAGCTACCCCCTTTATGATACCCTCTATAGTTCAGATATCATTTTTGCATATGCCGAGAAAGTTTGATTGCTTCGTGGAGGATGATGAGAAGGTCCCAGAAGTTGGGACCAACAGAGGTCACTTGAACAATTTGGAGGATTCTATTATGATAGAGAAAGAGGCCCTTAAAAAAGCCAGATATAATTCTTTGAAGACTGCATTCATAGATATACAGAGGCATGACACTATAGCAGTGGGTGCATCATCTAGTATTCATCGCCACCATCATAGCTTTCGCCAGACTTCATACCCCATCTGATAAGGCTCCTGACTCGAGCGCTTAGTGTGTCCTAGGTATGTTCTCACTTCCCTATGTTTTGTTTTGATTTAGTGCATTAAGGATAGTGTGTAGTTTTTAGTTAGGGGTGGGTATGCCATGCTGCCGTGGGTTTTAGTTTCCAAGCATCTTTTTCTTTCGGTCGTGGTATGATAGTAGAATTAACATGTCTAGAATAATTATGTGTCGTATTATGCTGTTTTGTATTTTGATGTTTTATGTAATTAGGAGATTTTGAGTATTTAGGGTAGTATTCAGATTTTGACTAATTTTGTATAACCCTAAAAAAAATTGTGATTTAGAATAGTGTTGATGTACATATATGTAAACTCTATGGATCTTTTTATGGCATTAATATTAGGGACATGATAACCATTTGCTAATAATTGCATGAATTGAATAGGTAGTATTGGTGATATTGACTCTGTTCTACGTGAGTGTGAGATGCTACCTAGTTCCCTTTGTATGTTAAATTTAGAACTTGCCAAGTTAGTCTTGCTTAGGTTGAAGGATAGTTGGTTTTAGTCTACTTTTAGCCTAAATGACCTTTCATGTGTGAATTGTATCCCTTGATCCCTATTTTGAGAATCTTTGCATGTTTTAACAGGGCTTTTTTTTGTAATTTCCGCCCCTTCTTAACCCAAACCCACGTTGTTTGACCTTCTAAAAATGTTATTTATCAAGGGTAAACATTACCCTAATCCCTCAAAACATGAAAATCACTTCTTCTACAAAAAAGAAAAGTGATTCTCTTCTCCCCCAATACCAAATTAGGGCTTCTCAAGAACAAGATCAAATTTAAGGATTTCACCAAAGCTTTTACTTCAGGTATATGGGATATTCATTAGTAGGTCCCTTCCATCCGTTGAGTCCTAGGAACTCCTTAAACTTTCAAGTGTAAAACTCTTTTCTTTTTTATAGGGTTCCAAGTTAACCATGAACTTTATAAATCTCCTCTCAATTGTTTTGATTCTAAACCATGAAAATATATTTCCTTATGATAATTGTGTTTCCATATATTTGATAATGCAAATGTCTACATCATGATTACTTATTAAAATCTTGGGTATTATTCATTATTTTCGCATACCATAGATTATTCAATATTTGCCAAGATTAGTTTACATTAAATAGTGTTGGTGGGTTATGAACACCAGATAACTAGATATTCTTGTATGTCACATATGTCAGGTTACAAGTCATTCAGAGCATACTTGTATCAATAAATTCAAAATACCATCATGTTGATCATATATATCAGTATTAATTATGTTAAAATTTTATCAGCATCAGTGTCAGTTCATTTGGGAGTAGGACTTAGCACTAAGCAAACCTAGGGATGAAGGCTCACCTACTAATTGAGGATTGAGACCTTTAGTAGAAGTCCCTAATTTCTAGAACTACATAGCCAACTTAGGTTATGAGAGGTTACCCACGAGTTGTCCCGCCAATAGAGAACTGACACCCTAGTCCTTTGGAACACTAATTTAGTGGATCCATATATCCAGTGTTGGTACCCTTAGCAAGGTACTAACACCCTTCTAATTAGGGTTATAGGTTGGACCCCAATTAGCTCATATTGGGTTATGTTAGATGAATATTAGCTCCCATAGTTTTAGTTCAGTACTCGGATTATATCAGTTTAGGTTTATATGACCAAATTCCCATATATCAGTTATTTAGTTATTCAGATAATTTTAGTACATACTTATTGCATTTGAGTTAGATATTCATGCATTCATGCTCAGTATCTATATGTATACCAGTTAATTCCTATCTTACATAATACTCTCTTTGTGCTATGTTGTCTTATAACATAAGTTTAAATGCTTAGTTCCTAGATCGCATGTAGTTCGACCCTGTATCACTCAGCTTTAGCATTAGTGAGTCCTTATCAGTTAAGGACTAGCTATATTATATATCATGTTTTCTAGTATTTTAGTTTATGTTATTTCAGTAGTCAAAGTTAGTTGGGGACCTATCCTATCAACTTATCATGTTTAGAGTCTTTTAGACAGTCAGACAATTAGTTATTTTTGTAACAATTTGATTCAGACCCCGTCGTTATGGATTTCATTATTCATATTTTTTTAAAATGAATTTTGCATAATATTTTATTATCTTCCTTTCAGTATTTACAACTTATGCCAGTTTATGGGTTAACTTGGGGTTACTTGCAGCCCCAAGCACCATATTATGACTAGGAGAAATGTGGACTAGCCTAGACCACTTGTCCCTGAGGACCCTCTATTTATCATGCCGAATTTAGGCCCACTTTATAGTTCTAGCCAAATCCATGGCTTTTTAAATAACCAGTAGCCTGTTTTCTTAGCCAATCCAGTCTTGAATACGTATTAGCTAAAATTTAAGATTTTACTCGAATGAATCCTCCAACATTCTCTAGATATAAGTCTTAAGAAGATCCACAAGAGTCTTTGGATTGTGTGCAGAAGTTAACAGACATAATGGGTGTTAACTCCTAGTGAAGGTGCTGACTTAGCAGCTTACCAATTGTAAGGAGTTGATTATACTTGGGTTATGTAGTGGAAGGAGGATAGAGGCACCGATGTAAGACCTGAAAAGTGGGATGAGTTTGCTACTACTTTCTTGGATAGGTTCTTCCCACTTAATTTGAGGGAGGCCAAAGTGTGTGAGTTTAAAATATGAAGAAGGGTAACATGAATGTGAAGGAGTATCCACTCAAGTTCACCAAGTTAGCAAGGTATGCTCTAACTATGGTGGCCAATTCTAGGGCAAGGATAAGCAAGTTTGTATATTGTGTTTCTAAGGATGTAGTCAAAGAATGCAGAACTGCTATGTTGATTAAGGAGATGGACCTCTGTAGACTAATGGTTCATATTCAGCATATTGAGAAATAGAAGCTCAAAGAAAAGGAAAGGGAGAATAATAAAGCCATAACTGGTAGCTTCAATTATTCTCAGCAGAGGTTAAAAGGTAGTAATCATTCCCACTTCCACTAGAAATCTTCAGCTCCAGCCCTATCTTCTGCCAGTACTCCAGTACCTAAGTTCAGATAGGACAATCGGGATAGAGATCTAGGCTCTAATTCTAAGGGTAGTGTGAATAATGGCCATACCAATCCATCTTGCAAGAGATGTGGTAAGAACCATAAGGATAGATGCATGGCAGACAATGATTTGTGCTTTCGGTATGGAAAGTTTGGCCAATGAATTTGGGATTGCCTCATGGTTGCCCAGAAGGGAAAGGATTTTTGTCATCAGGGTCATTCCAACTTCTCATCAGCTCTAGTAGGTTTCCTAACTCAGCAGGGCGCCATCTCTAGTGCCACTAGTGGGCAATGCCAAAATAGACTCTTTACCCTCCAGACTCGTCAGGATAGTGAGAGTTCTCCTGATGTGGTTACTGGTATGTTACAAGTCTTCCACATTTATGTATATACATTATTAGACCCTAGATCCATAGTTTCATTCATGACTCCCTATATAGCAGTAGAGTTTGGTGTCAATCCAAAAATTCTTATAGAGCCCTTACCAGTGTCCACTCCAATGGGTAGTTCCATTATAGATAGATAGGTATACAGAAATTTCCCGATCATAAAATCTTAGAAAGTTGCTTCAGTACACCTTGTAGAATTAGAGATGACTGATTTTGATGTCATTCTAAGCATGGATTGGCCTAGCTCTTGCTATGCCTCAATTTATTATAAAAATTAAATTATCCAATTCCAGTTCCCTAATGAGCCAGTCATGGAATTTAGAGGTAGTACCTTAGTGCCTATATGTCGATTTGTCTCCTACCATAAGGCAAGAAAGATGATCTCTAAGGTTTGTATGTATCATCTTGTCTAAGTTAAGAGCTCAAGTTCTGAAACTCCAAGTCTTGAATCAGTTCCAGTAGTAAATGAGTTCCCAAAAGTATTTCCTGAATACCTTCCTGGAGTTCCTCTTGAGTGGGAAATTGACTTCGAAATAGATCTCCTCGAGATACTCAGTCTATTTCAATTCCACCTTACATAATGGCTCTAGTTGAGCTTAAGGAATTGAAAGAATGGTCGAAGCATCTCTTAGATAAAGGTTTCATTAGGCCTAGTGTCTCTCTATGGAGCTCTCCATTTCTCTTCGTACACAAAAAATATTGTTCTCGTAGATTGTGCATCGACTACCATCAGTTGAACAAAGTCACAATTAAGAATAAGTATCCTCTCCCTAGGATTGATAACTTGTGCGATCAACTTTAGGGTGCAAATTATTTCTCTAATACAAACCTCAGAATTAGCTATCACAGCTTAGAGTCAGAGAACATACATACCGAAGATAGCCTTCAAAACTCGGTATGGTCACTTTGAATTTATAGTTATGTCTCTTAGACTAAAACATGCTCTTGTAGATTTTATAGACTTGATGAATATAGTGTTCAAGTAGTACCTAGACATGTTTGTCATAGTCTTCATAGATGACATCTTTGTCTATTTCGTAGTGAAAGTGATTATGCAGACCATTTGAGGATTGTTTTACATACCCTTAAGAATAATCAATTATTTGCTAAATTTAGCAAGTGTGAATTCTGGTTAAAATCAATAGATTTCCTTGATCTCATGATTTTTGGTGATGGCATTATAGTTGATCCTCAAAAGTCCAAAGCAGTAAGAAACAGTCCTAGACCTATCTATCTATCAGATATCAAGAGTTTCTTGGGCTTAGCTAGTTACTACAGATAGTTTATTGAGGGATTTTGATCTATTGCTTCTCCCATGTCCAGATTAACTCAAAAAAAAGTCAGGTTTTAGTGGCCCGATTCTTGTGAGATGAGTTTTTAGGAGTTGAAGACTTCAGTCACTTCTACTCAAGTTTTAACTCTACCTGAGGGTCCAGATGGTTTCGTGGTATATTGTGATACTTCTACAGTTGATCTTGGTTGTGTGTTGATGTAGCAAGGTAAGGTTATAGTCTATGCCTCCAGACATTTTAAACCTCATAAGAAGAATTACCTAACTCATGATCTTGAATTAGTATCAGTTGTTTTTACCTTAAAGATTTGAAGGCATTACCTTTATGGGGTTTATGTTGATGGGCTCACGGATCACAAAAGTTTACAATAGGTATTGACATAGAAAGACCAAAATCTTTGTTAGAGAAGGTGGCTTGAATTTTAAAAATATTATGATATGAGTGTGTCGTATCACTCAGGTAAGATGAATGTTATGGCCGATGGCCTTAGTAGACTATATATGGGAAGTTTTTCTCATGTTGAGGATAATAAGAAAAAGTTAGTTCACGAGGTTCATCGGCTGGCTAGATAGGGTGTTCAGTTGTTAGATTCAGCTAAAGGTGGTGTATGGGTTCAGAATGGTTTAAAATCTTCTATAGTTTTTGAGGTAAAGGAAAAGCAAGACAAAGATCCTATTCTAGTTAAGTTGAAAGAGACAATTTGAGATTAGAAAGTTAAAGTTTTCTCCCAAATGGGAGATAGTATACTTCGTTGTCAAGGTAGGTTATGTGTTCTAAATGTGGATGATTTAAGGAAGTAAATGTTAGAAGAGGCGCACGATTTGCAATATTCTATTCATCCAGGAACCACTAAGATGTATCACAATTTGCTAAAAGTCTATGGTGGAATGGAATGAAGAAGGATATTATGGAATTCGTGGCTAAGTGTTCGAATTGTCACCAGGTCAAGATTTAGCACGAGAGACCTAGTGATATGCTTCAGGAGTTCTACATTCCTACTTAGAAGTGGAAAGTAGTGAATATGGATGTTTTTATAGGGTTACCCCATACACGTTGTCATCATGGTTCTATTTGGGGTCATTGTGGATAAAATGACCAAGTAAACTTATTTTATGCCAATCCATACTTCAAATTCAGTTGAGGATTATGGTAGACTCTATCTCAGAGAGTTAAGGTTGCATAGGGTCCCGTTGACCATCATTTCAAATAGAGGTACTTAGTTTACCTCTAATTTTTGATGGATTACTTTATTCAATCTAAAAGGTTGGCTCAGTGCCCTATCCGCCTTTAAGTAAAGAGGTGTATCCACCGAAGATGGCAGCAAGAAAGACGGGAGCACGAACGAGGTAGCTTTTCAGAAAGGTCTTGGTACCCACATTCATCTTAGTACAACTTTTCACCCCCAAATAGATGGCCAAGCACAAAGGACCATCTAGGCCCTAGAGGATATGCTGAGGGCTTGCGTTATTGATTTAAAGGGTAGTTGGGATGACCACTTACCTTTGATTGAATTTCTATGCAGCAACGGCTATCACTGATCTATATAGATAGATCCATTTGAAGCTCTCTATGGTAGGAGGTATAGATCTCTTATTAGTTTGTTTGAGGTGGTGAGGCTGCTTTATTAGGTCCAGATTCAGTACTTATGGTGATGGAAAAAGTTCAATTGATTTAAGAAAGGCTAAAGATATCCCAAAGTTGTAAAAAATCCTATACAGATACGAGGATGATAGAGCTTGAATTTGATGTTGGTGATTTTATGTATCTGAAAGTTTCTCCCATAAAAGGGGTGAAGAGATTTGATAAGAAAGGTAAGATCATTTCTCGCTATGTTGGCCCCTATAGGATTTTGATTTATTTTAGGAAGGTAGATGAGTTAGAGTTGCCTACAGAGTTAGCATCAGTGCATTCGATGTTCTATGTCTATTTGCTAAAGAAATGCATTGGTGATCTAGCTTCAATCACTCTATTAGAGAGTGTGGTTATGGTATATAGCCTCTCCTATGAGGAAGTCCCAATTGAAATCCTTAACTGCCAGATTTGTAGGTTGAGGAATAAGAAGGTTGCATTAGTAAAGATTTAGTGGAGGAATTGGTCCATTGAGGGAGCTACTTAAGAAACAAAGGCTGATATACGAACCAAGTATCCCTATATCTTACCTATGAATTCATATTCAACTTCAGGTGATGGTTTCTTTAAATTAATTCTCTCACTTTCTATGTTAGTTATCCAACCATACACATGTCATAGCAGGCATTCATGAATTCAATTCAGTCCATATATCATGTTTCAAGTTCAGGTATTAAGTCGTGATTCAACTTATAAGTGTTTAGTGCATAATCCTAGCTTTTCCTTAGTATCCCAGCTCAAACAGCATTTATTCAGGGACAAGTGATCCCAAGAGGGAGATATTGTAATACCTTAAATTTTCAAGCTCTAGACCCCTCAAAAGATAGACCACTAAGTTAGCTTTCTGACTCTTCAAGTATCGCCTCAGTCCAATGTAGTGGCAAAATATTGTGGAAAATTTCCCTATGGGCCTAACATACTCCAATGACAATAATTCAGATAACGAGTTATTACCATGTGATGAGTCATCACGAGTGAGTTGTAGTTACTCCAATATCCACCAAGGAGCCTAGTCATTTAATCGCGAGTCTAGCCTATGTCTCGTAGTTAGACTTTATAAGTCATTAGGATTACAGTCATAGTCATAATAGAGTAAGACCAAAAGCCAATCTTTAGTCTATGGCTACACCTTACAACTCGTAGACAGTCATGACAAGTAGTAAGGGAGAGTCATAGTCCGACCAATAAGAACCCAAGGTCCCAGATCCCAGGTTACGACTCAGACTACGACTCATAACCAAGCATCATAAGTCGTGGGTGATAGGTAACGACTAGGGACTCGGAATCTCTAAACATTTTAACTCAGTTTTTTGGTAATTTTTGCCCTTTTTCAACCCAAACCCACATTGTTTGAGATCCCAAAAATGTCGGTTATCAAGGATAAACATTACCTTAATCCCTCAAATCATCAAATCACTTCTCCTACATAAAATAAAAGTGATTCTCTTATTCCTCAAGAGCAAATTAGGGCTTCTCAAGAACAAGATCAACTTTAAGGATTTCATCAAATCTTTTACAAAAGTTATGTGGGATATTCATCAGTGTATCACTTCCACCCATTGAATCCCAAGAACTCTCTAAACTTGTAAGTGTAAAACTCTTTTCTCTTTTATGGGTTCCAAGTTAACCATGAACTTTATAAATCTCCTCTCAATTTTTTTGATTCTGAACCATGAAATATATTTCCTTATGATAATTGTGTTTCCATATATTTGATAATCCAAATGTCTACAGCGTGATTATTTATTAAAATCTTAGGTGTTATTCATAATTTTCCCATACCATGGATTGTTCAATATTTGCCAAGATCAGTTTGCATTAGATAGTGCTGGTAGGTTATGAACACCTGATACCTAAATATTCATGTATGTCACAGATGCCAGGTTACAAGTCATTCAGAGCATACTTGTATCACTAAATTCAGAATACCATCATGTCATTAAACTTTTATTAGCATCAATATTAGTTTAATTGGGAGTAGGACTTAACACCGAGTGAACCTAAGGGTGGAGTTTACCCTCCAGTAGAGGACTGAGACTTTTAGTTAAAGTCCCTAAGATCTAGAACTATGTAGCTAGTGTAGGTTATGGGAAATCACTCACCAGTTAAGGACTGACACTCTCTTTGGAGCCACCCACCAGTAGAGGACTAACACTCTAGCCCTTCGAGACACCAATTTAGTGGATCCACTCAGCCAGTGTTAGTACCCTTGGCATGGTACTAACACCCTTCCAACTAGGGTTACTAGTTAGACCTCGATTAGCTTAAATTGGGGCATATCGGTTAAATTTTAGCTCCCACAATTTTAATTCAGTACTCAGATTATATCAGTTTAGATTTGCTTGATCAAGTGCCCATATATCAGCTATTCAGATCATATTAGTACATGTTTATGGTTGGTCTTGTATTTGATTTACATGTTCAAGCATTCATACTCAGTCCTATATGTATACCAATTATTTTTTATCTTGCATATCAATATATTCAAAGTACTTACCACATACTCTCTTTATGCTATGTTGTCTTATAACATAGGTTGGGACACCTAGTTCCCAAATTGAACGTAATTTGACCCTGTATCACTAAGCTACAGTATTAGTGAGTCCTCATAAGTTAAAGCCTAGTTATATTATTTATCATGTTTTCTAGTATTTTAGTGTTCATATTATTATAGTAGTCAGAGTTAGTTAGGGACCTTTCCCAACAACTTATCATGTTAAGAGGTTTTCAGAAAGTCAAATAATTAGTTATATTTTTCAGCAATGTGATTGAGACCCTATTGTTATGGATTTGATTATTCTAATATTTCGTTAAATGACTTCTGCATAACATTTTATTTTCTTTCAGTATTTACAACTTGTGTTAGTTCATAGGTTAGCTTGGGGTTAATTATGGCCTTAATCACCATTTTACGACTAGGATGTAGTCTTGGGCCATGACAAGTCTGAGTTGGTTTATAAAGAATTCATTTGGTTTCACTCTTTTACAGATGGATAGGACACATGCTACCACTACGCTACAAGAGGCTTCAAGATTGTATCCTAGGGATTTTTTTGCTATTTATGGAAGACCTAGAGGTCATGAATAGCTTAGAGATATGTCCCCATTTATGGTCTAGAATAGGAGGCCTTCACCAGACCCTATTCCTACTCCCGAGCCAAAGATTCTTCTTCCCCAGCCAGCGATGGGCCAAGGATCAGCCCAGGATTTACCTGGGTTTATTTTTTCTATTATGCTCAAGGATCCTTTAGTTTAGCTTTTAGTATTGGTTAGTGGTACACCATCTGATATTCACAGTCTATGAAATAGAGTGGTATTGAGGTTGAGGGACAACCTATAGCTGCAACTCCTAGATTTGTGGCCTCTTCTGCATAGGCAATTGCTCAATCGATAGTTACCCAACCTTCTATATCTATTTAAGAGTAAAAAATATTGAGTAGACTTTTTAGATCAGATCCTCCTAGGTTTTTTGGTGCACCAGGAAAGGGTGCATATAAGTTCTTAATTGCTTGTGAAGGTAGGCTTTGTAATTTGGGCCTAGTTGAGACACTTTGTGTGGATTCCACTACTTTTTAGTTGGACTTAACAGCTCAACATTGATGGAGAGATCAACTTGATTTCAGGCCAACTGGATCTCCCCTATTAACATGGACTCATTCTTTGAGATTTTATTAGTGAAAGATATGTCTCACAACCTTAGGGGTCATTTGACAGATCAGTTCTTGAGGTTAGAGTAGGGATCTATGACTATAATGGAGTATAAGGCTTAATTTCATAAGTTTTCTAGGTATTCTACTTCTATTCTAACTACCAAGTATAATAGGGTTCTTAGATTTGTTTGGGTATTGAGACTTCCTCTTAGTATGTTGACACAAAATTTAGTTGTTGCTAGTAGGCCTTTTGCTGAGGTTTCTAATCATTCTCAAGTTATGAAGGAGATGTATCACAAGTCTTAAAGGGGCAGCAATAAGAAGCTATGATATCAAGGTAGTTTCGGTGGGAGTCTTAGTGGCTCATGGTTCAAAGGTAGTATGTCTCAGGGTAGGTACCTTTTACATTAACCATATTGACATTAGGGTCAGTCTAATAGGCCCATTTTGCCCGCACTTTAGATTATTTATGGAGGTTAGCCTAGTTTGAGTGATTGTTCTATCTTGGGTAGTGGTTAATCTTTGAGGGGTTCATTTGATGACTATTCTAGATGGATCTGGTAATTTTAATATAGCACCTGGGGGCATTTTATAGTTATGGCGATTTTGGTCATTCTTGAGAGAGTGCCCCAGCGGAGCAATGGTTCCTTCAGTTCAGAGTGTTCCAATAATTTAGGAAGTTCTGCCCCCAGCTAGAGGTGGTATGCATGGTTGTAGGGGTAGTCCCTAGGGTATTCGTAGAGGTTCTTAGGCAAGTAGGATAGGAAGTCAGTTAAGAGCCCATCGAGGTGGTGGGAGTGGTTAGTTGTATGTTGTACCTTCTAGACCCAAGGTTGAGTCTTCAGATTTTGTTACCACATATACGACTTTATTATGCCATTAGTCGAGTTTTACTTTATTTGATTCAGGATCCACTTATTCTTATGTGTCTACTTACTATGCCCCATAATTAGAGTTATCTTGAGATTTATTCTTTATGTCATTATGTGTATATAGTTCCGTGGGTGATTTTTCATTAGTGGATCAGGTTTAGATCATGTGTTGTGACTGTTTGAGAGTTTAATACTCAGGCTAATCTTATTGTATTAGATATGGTGAATTTTGATGTGATTCTAGGCATAGACTGGTTATCCCACTATCATGCGGTCTTAGATTATTTCCAAGATCATTACCTTAGTTATGCTTGGTATACCTCCAACTGTGTAGCAGGGATCTATTAGTCGCAAACCAATAGAGATTATTTCTTATATTCAGGCTAGGAGACTTATTGTAAGGGATTATGAGTCTTATCTCGCTTATATTCATGTTGTTAGTTTAGAGAGTCCGTCGCTTGACTCTGTTCTTGTAGTTTATGAGTTTCTAGATATCTTCCTTATTGATTGACCTAGTATTCCTTCTAAGCATGATATTGAGTTTGTTATTAATCTTGATCCAACCACCCGACCTATTTCTATTGCTCATTGCCATATGGGTTCTGTCAAGCTTAAGGATCTAAATTTTTAGTTTCAAGATCTTTTTGGTAAGGGTTTAATTAAATCTAGCATACCTCTTCTGGGAGCTCCTATATTATTTGTAAATAAAAAGGATGGTTCCATGCATATGTATATTGATTATAGGCAACTTAATAAGGAAACGAAGAATAACTGATATCTTATGTCTCGCATTGCTGATTTGTTACATCATCTTTACGGAGCAGCAGTGTTCTCTAAGATTGATTTAAGGACTGATTACCATCAGTTGAGGATTTGGGCTGAGGATATCCCAAAGACAATCTTTAGCACCCGATATGGTCATTATGAGTTTGTAGTGATGTCTTTGGTTTGAACAATGCCCCAACCGCATTTATAAATTTGATAAATTGTGTGTTTAGGACTTATTTGGATTTATTTTTATTGTGTTCATCAATGACATCCTTGTGTATTCTATGAGTAGAGAAGAGCATATGCAATATTTAAGGATTGTGCTCCAAACTTTGAGAGATTATATGCTTTTTGCAAAATTTTCTAAGTGTGAGTTGTGTCTTGAGTCGGTGGCATTCCATGGAAATGTGGTGTCTAAGGATGGGATTATGGTAGACCCAGCAAAGATTGAGTCTATTTGTGATTGTGTCGGGCCTATATCTCCATCTGAGGTTCGTAGCTTCATTGGTTTGGCTTGTTACTATAGATGGTTCATTGAATGTTTTGCTACTATTGTCATATTGATGACTAGATTGACTCAAAAAGAGGTTCCTTTTGTATCTTCCAAGGAGTGTTTAGGTTGATGGATTCACTGTGTATTGTGATACTTTTGGTGTCAATTTGGGTTATGTGTTGATGCAGCAGGGTTGAGTTATTACTTATGTGTTAAGGAAGTTGAAAGTGTACGAGCACAACTACCTCACTAATGATTTGGAGTTGGCAGTGATTGTTTTTGCGCTTAAGATTTGGAGAGATTATCTTTATGGTTTGCATTGTGAGATCTTCACGGATCATCATAGTCTTCAGCATTTTATGACCCAGAGAGAGCTTAATTCTATGTAGCATAGAGGAATGGAGTTGCTTAAGGATTATGACATCTCTATTTTGTATCATCAAGGCAAGGCGAACGCAGTAGCGAATGCATTGAGTCAAAAGACGATGAGTATAGGTAGCTTATCTTGTATTTCAGTTTCTTAGAGGCCACTAGCATGGGATGTCCAATTCTTAGCCAACTTGATAGTGTGAATTGATATTTCATACCCTAGGAAGCTTCTTACTAGTGTTAAGGTGAGCTTTGCTATTTGAGCAGATTCGAAGTCGTTAGTTTGAGGACATGAGCTTTGTATCATCCATGATCAGGTATTAAAGATTCTAAGGGGGCCACCATAGATACTAAGGGTGTATTATGGTTTGATAGCTGCATTTATGTTTTGAGGGTTGATAACTTGATTCAGTCAATTTTGCGTGAGGCTTACAGCTTTAGATATTTCATTCACCCGGGTACAACTAAGATGTATATAGATTTGAGGTAGCATTACTGGTGGAGTAGAATAAAGAGTTATGTGGAAAACTTTTTATCTCATAGCCTATGTTGTTAGCAGGTGAAGGTCAAGAATTAGAGACAAGGTGGCTTGATTTAGAGATTGCCCATTCCTGTGTGGAAACGGGAGCAAATTACCATGGAATTTGTTAGTGGTTTACATCGTACTTCCTGTGGTTTCGATGGTATTTGGGTCATTGTGGATCGATTGACCAAGTCAACATATTTCATTCCTATTTATATGTTCTTCTGTACTGAGAGGTTATCCTGTACCTATGTTAGTGAGATAGTCTATTTGCATGGTTTTCCTGTATCTATTATTTCATATTAGAATTTGGAGTTTACTTTTAGATTTTGGAGAGTTTTTTAGGAGGAGTTGGGTACTCGGGTGGATCTTAGTATAGCCTTCCATCCTCAGACTGATCGACAGTCAGAGCAAGCTATTTAGATTCATGAGGATATATTTCAAGCCTGTGTTATAGATTTTGGAGGTTAGTGGGAGTAACACTTAGCTTTGGCAGAGTTCACATATAAATAGCTACCATTCAGTATTGAGATGGAGATATTCAAGGCATTGTATGGTAGAGGATGTTGTACTTTAATTGGATGGTTTGAGACCTCCGAGATTATACCTCGTGGTACTGACTTGCTTCAGGAGTCATTGGATAGAGTCATGGTGATTCAGGATAGGTTGAAGGTAGCTCAGAGTAGGTAGAAGGCTTATGTAGATTGTAGACTTTGTGCCTTGAGATTTGGAGTTGGTGATCGGATATTCCTTTAAGTATCTCTCATAAAGAGTGTGATAAGGTTTGGGAGGAAAGCGAAGCTCAATCGCACATATATTGGATCTTTTGAGATTCTGTATGCAGTTGGTGAGGTGGCTCATGAGATATCCTTACTTCCAGATTTTATTATCGTCTATCTGGTTTTCCATGTTTCTATGTTGGGGAGAGTATTCTTTACCTATCTCAAATGAATAGAGGAGACTCAGTTCAGTTGGATGAGTAGTTGACCTTTGTAGAAGAGCCTATGCTCATATTATCTAATAATGTTAGAAGGTTGTGCACTAGAGAGATTCCAATAGTTAAGGTTCAGCGGAGACACCTCCTAGTAGAGGAAGCCACTTGGGAGATCGAGAGTGAGATACGAACCCAGTATCCTCACTTATTTGTGGCTTTAGGTACATCCTAATCCTTTACTTTGTTGGACAAAAGTTCGTTTAGTAGTGGATATTGTAATGATCCTTAAGGTAATTTTATGTATTTCCTCTCATTTTCGTTGTTTAGGGCTTTCTTTATAGCTTCCCCAAGTCATTTATAACTTATTAGGACTTAGTTTGATTATTGAGTAGCTCATTCGGTCTATAGAGCCAATTCCCTATTTTGAAATCTTTGCTTGTTCAAATTTGATATTGGGCAAAAATATCACTCAAACGATCGTGTATGTCATTTTTGAAATTTCAAATAGCTCCATAATAACAATATTAGGCTAGATAGACCCTTGGTTAAGGTCCCGAGGCTTTCAGACCCATTTTGGTCTACTGGTTGGAAGCTAAAAAAAATGGCACATAGTTGTGGGACCCACTTTTCATTGAAATTACCTCGGATGGAAATTTTGACCACACCATTGAGTCTAAAATGTCAAATTTGATAATGTAGCATAGTTTGTTTATGTATACAAGATTCTAGATGAATCCCAAGAGTTTGGTGGAGAAATTTCAAGTCTCAATTGGTGTTGGTGCATTACTTAAGCGCCCCGTGGGTTGCTTAAGCGAATGTCGCCTAAGCGGCATGCCAATCACTTAATCAACCTGGATAAGCCCAACAAGAATCACTTAAGCGATGTCTTTGGCACTTAAGTGATGATTGCTTAACCGGCCAAGGGTTGCTTAAGCGATAGTTGGCATTAGTGACCAGTATCACGTAAGCAACACTAACTCACTTAAGCGTGGTCTCTTAAGTGACTCGGTGTCCGCTTAAAACAAAACTGGACACCTAGGGAGCCTATAAAACCCCACTTAGCTAGATTTTCTCAATTTTTCACACATTCTCAAGTGTGTAGAACCTTAAAGAGTGTAGACATTTGGAAGAATCATTAGTGGGTGATTTTCAAGTACTCGTAGACTTGATTAACGTATTCTTTCTTCAGATACTTGGTAAGTTTCATCAAATTCCATGGCTAATTTCTCATGATTTCACCAAAATCCCTAAATATTGGTGGGTTTATTATAGAATCATTTGAGCTTAAAATTCAACCATTCTTGAGGTTAAATGTTCCTTGAGCATGGTAAGACGTTTTGACTATTTTGAAAGTGCAATTCGCAAACGAGCCCCATGGCTTTATACATAATTTTGGACCCGAAGCCTAATAGTACAATATGAGTATCATTGTTCTCATTTTGATAAGTAGATTACGATTTTAGTAGCGTCGAATCTTGCGAAAGCTTCTCGAAAGGGAAAATCTGTGGTTTAGAAAATTCTTTGGGCATTTCTTTGGCATCCAAGTAGGCTAGGTTTACCTTCTTCAAATTTTGAGCTAATTCATAGTATAATTGCGATATTATGCTAGATATGGGATGGGATTTTTGTATTGGAAGCATGATTGGTATGATTAGTCTTATTTGGACAATTTAGACTATGTTAAAAATCATAATCTGGTAAGATTGACTTAGTTATTCATGGTTTAGGTGGAATTGACCTGGTTGCTCATGTTTTAGGTGTAATTGACCTAGTTGCTCATGTTTTAGGTGGAATTGGCCTAATTACTCATGTTTTAGGTAGAATTGACTTAGTTGCTCACGTTTTAGATGTAATTGACTTAGTTGCTCATGTTTTAGGAAGAATTGCTATCTTGGGGCTAATTATGACTTATTTAACATCTATAAATGAATTTAGATACTTTAGCCTTGTTCGGGATAGAATTTGCCCAAAAAAGGATTTTGAAAATTGGAAGTGGGCCTTCTGGCGTACCTTAGGCCAAGACTTGTGTTAGCTTTTGCAAACTTATATACGCATGTTATACCTTTAATAATGAATATTTTGGGACTTTGAGGAGGTTGGATACTTAATGATTATGCTCAATTGGTGTTATGGAGTTGGTGCTAATTTTTGGGTAAAATCGGGTAGTTTATTGATATGGCTTATTATTCTGATTTATTGATATGGTTTATTAGTATGGTTTATTGATATGAGTTTGGGTTCAAGTTCAACAATTGATATGTTATTGAAAATATGAGTTTTGGATCAAGTCCGGCAATTGATGTGGTATTGATAATATGAGTTCCGGTTTAAGTCATGAAAATAATGTTGTGATATTGATTATATTGAGTATCTTGTAATTATGATATTATAAGCTTTGGTTAGAGTTTGACATTAAAATTAGTTATGATATGATACAGTATGGATGGTTTGATGGTTATAGTTAATACTTGGTAAAGTTCATACCTTTGGTTATTTATTTTCCTTGATTGTACCCTCTAGGATTTTGGGGGGCACATTGGGTTATTTACTTTTCCACACTTACTGGCTTATGGGGGCCAGTTTTATAGTATTAATTATGCTTTCTTTTATTATTATGTCTGTTCTAGTTATTTATTTACAATGTTGGAGCTTATTTCAAGGTTTTCCCTATTACCTTGACTTAGCTTATTTTATCCTGTATCTTATCGTATTTATATCATGATTTATCTCAATCAACCAATGATGCCTATCCTATTGAGTATCCATAGATTTTAGTACGCATACTACAGTTTTGTAATTTATTAGTGCAAATCCGAGTACTAGTAATTATCGCTGATATGTTATTTGTGATGAGTTAATTTTGGAGATAGGCTGAGATCTCAAAGTCAGAGTTGCCCCTTTTTACTTCTATTATCTATGTTTAGTCTTTCAGTTTTCGAGACAGATTGCATTTGACTATTTCAGTACTTATGTACTATTTATAGTAGCTCTTGTACTGACACTGTTAGGTCATGGGGTCATTGTTAAATCTTTTATCTATCTATTATACTATTTATGATTGTCTTATTGATATTATAAGCCTTTAACTATTGTTTTCTAGCTTTTAGGTCATTTTGCACCAAGTTAGCCCATTGCTTATAGCTCCAAGCAATGATTTGGGTTTCCTACTAGTGGGATAAAGTAGGTTCCATCATGACTCATAAATTGGGTCATGAATAAGTGTGAGCAGATCACCATGGACTTTGTTAGTGGTTTGCCCCATACCTTTCATAGTTTAGATGGCATTTGGGTCATTGTAGATAGGTTGACAAAACTAGCATATTTCCTTCCTATTCAGATGTCCTTCAGTGCCAAGAGATTAGCCCATTTTATGTTTATAAGACAGTTTACCTGCATGGAATACCTATATCTATCATTTCAGATCTAGGATAAGTGTTCACTTCTAGCTCTGAAGAGACTTTCAGGAGGAGTTGGATACTCAGGTAGATCTTAGCACCACTTTTCACCCTCAGACCTATGTTCTTGAGGATATGCTTCAATCCTGTGTGATGAATTTTGGAGGTCAGTGGGAGCAATACTTAGCATTGGTGAAGTTCCCATATAGTAATAATTATCATTCAAGTATTGAAATGGCACCATTTGAGGAATTATATGGTAGGTGTTGTCAAACTCAAATAAGATGTTTTAAGACCTCCAAGGTTAGGCCCTGTGGTACTGACTTACTTTGAGAGTCGTTGGATAGAGTTAGGGTTATTCAGGAAAGGCTGAGAATAGCTCAGAGTAGGCAAAAGTCTTAAGCAGATCATATATTTTGTGCCTTGAGATTTGGAGTTGGAGATCAAGTATTTCTTTGGGTATCACACATGAGAGGTGTGATGAGGTTCGGGAGAAAAGGCAAGCTCAGCTCCAGATATATTGGACTCTTTAAGATCCTTTGCACTGTTGGAGTGTAGCTTATGAGTTATCCTTGCCCCTAAATTTTGTCATTGTTCATCCAATTTCCCATGTTTCTATGTTGCAGAGTTACATTATGGATGAGTTATATGTTCTTCGATGTGATTCAGTTCAGTTGGACGTGAGGTTTACCTTAAGACAGTGTTCATATTAGCTAGGGATGTCAAGTGGTTGCGCTCTATGGAGATTCATGTACTCGTTTAGTGGATACACCGCCCAGTAGAGAAGGCCACTAGTGAGATCGAGATCTAGATACGGTCCCAGTATCCCCACCTATTCGAGCCTTTAGGTACATCCTAACACTTTGCTTTTGCGAACAAAGGTTCTTTTAGTAGTGGATATTGTAATGACCCTCCAGATCATATTTTTCCTTTTCCACACATTTTTGTCGTTCAGAGTTTTCCTATTACTTCACTAAGTCATTTGTGACTTTGGGAGACAACAGTTTTTTTCGGGGAGTTCATTTGGTTTTTAGAGCCAATTTCGTATTTTGAAGTCTTCACTAGTAATGATTGGCTATAGGGCATAAACATTAGTGTAACAACCTTGTATGCCAATTCTAACAGTTTCATCATCTCCAAAACGTCGATTTTAGGCTAGGGGACCTTTAGTTCGGGTCTCAAGGCTTCCAAACTCATTTTGGGCTATTGGTCAAAATTTGACAAAAATGGCCTATGGTGTGGGACCTATATTTCATTAAAATGGCCCTGGATGTAAATTTTGATGGCACCATTGAGCCTGGAATGTCAAATTCAGTAGGGTAGCATATTTTATTTATGTTCACACGATTTTGGAAGAATTTCGAGGGATCAGTGAAAACTTACTTTTTTAAGTTTAGCTGATGCAACTTGATTAGTGCATCCTCTAAATCGAAACTTTGTTCATTTTAGAGGAGGCCACTTTAGTGGATAGCCGGTCACTTTAGCAACAAAGGATTGCCTAGACGGGTCGCTTAAGAGAAAGCCAATCAAATAAAGTAGAGCCCGCTAAAATGACATATTGTCTGCTTTAGCAGAAGGGCCAGATAATTGCGTATCGCTTTAGTGGAAGGGTCAGACAGTTGGGTACTACTTTAGTGGAAGGGCCAGATAGTTGGGTACTTCTTTAGCGGTCAAGTGGTCATTTAAGAGGCACCTGGGAGGGCATTAAATCCCTCACATGCCTGATTTTCTCCTATTCTCTCACAAGTCTTAAGAGATAAAACTCTAGAGAGTATGCGAAATTGGGAGATCTGGGGTGTTTTAGAGCTCGAAATAACTATTTCCTCATTGAAATTCTTGTAAGTTTCCAAGTAATTCCTGGTTTATTTCCCCAAAATTAGCCATAAAATTCCTAGTTCTTAGTGAGTTGATTTTGGAATCATTTGTACTCAGAAGTTTCACATTATTGAGGGTAAATGAACCTTAAGCATAGAGGGATGTGTTGACGATTTTGAAAGTGTGATTTTGTTAGCGAGCCCCCATGAGATTTTAACTTGATTTCGAACCTAAAGCATTAAAATTCTTTGAAAGTATAATGTGGGTATTGTTGTTCTCAATTAATGTAGATTACTATTTTGATAGTGTGGCATCGTGCGGAAGCTTCTCAAGATGGAAAATCATCAATTTAGCAGACTTTATCATCAATTTAGCAGACTTTATCAGGCTTTCTTCCCCGTCCAGGTAGGCTAGGCTTACTCTTCTTTTAGATTGGGCTTAATTATAGTATTTATATGATAGTATGCTAGTTTTGGGTTAGGAATTAGGTATTGGAGGTATATTTAGAGTGATTTGGATTATTTAGCTAACTAAGGGACTGTAATTAGGTGTAATTAACTTAACTACTCGTTCTTTAGGTAGAATTACTATCTTAGGACCTAATGGGGCTTATTTAGTATCTTGTAGGGAAATTTGATACCTTATCCTAGTTTGGGGGTAGAATTTACATTAGCATGAACTATCGGAGTTAGAAGTAGGTCTTTCCAGCATGCCATAGGCCAAGATTACTATTTATTAGTTCCTTGTAGATCTATAGACCTTTATACTTTATTTTAATTACATTATGAAGCCCAAGGAGGTTTTATACATATGATGGTTTATTCTAGAATTGTGTTAGAGCAGTTCAAGTTTGATGATTTATGTTTTTAATACCGATTCAATTTTGGCACCATTGACGATATTACTTTTGGTTCAAGTCTGGTATTCATGATATTAGTTTCGGTTCAAGTCTAGCATATGAGATACTAGTTCTGATTCAAGCTCGACAATGAGATGTTATTTATGATGGTTATGGAATCGATTCGAGTCTGGATTTATGAAGTTTAAGTACCCACAATTAAGGCTTTGAGTTATGGATAGTTGGTATAATTAATTTTATTATTTCTTCTTGATTGTATCCACTGGGTTTATGGGGGCCCAAGTTGGCTTATTTACTTCATTTGTATCTTCTGGGATTATGAAGGCCCAATCATGTAGAGATAACTATGTTTCCTTATTATTATTATTCTGAATGTTTACTTTCAGTAATTGGAGCATTATTCTAGGTTTTCCCTTTCTTCTTTGACTTGGCTTATTTATCTCAAATTTTATTATATTTATATTATGATTTAACTCAATCGAATGATGAAGCCTACTGAGTAACCGTGGTTTTGGTACTCATACTACACTTTTGTACCTTTTTGGTGCAGATCTGAGTACTAATTGTCAGCATTGACATTGTGATTGTGCTGTCAAAATTTAGAGATAGGGTGAGCTCTCGGAGCAGTAGTTGACCTTTTCTCCATGTTCTATTTTTGGATAGTCTTTCTATTTCAATACTGTTATATTTGACTTTGATAGTACTCATATTCTTTTGGATAAGAGGTTCTTGTGCCGACCTTACTAAGTCGTGGGATGATATTAGTTTCTTTTATTTCTTTCGTTATTTTATTTTTCTATGATTTATTACTTGTAATTCATTTACTTGCATATTTCTGGAGTTTATGTCATTTTCCACCAATTAGCCTATTACTTATATTTTTGGACTATGATTTGGCTTACCTACTCATGGGGTAAAGTAGGTGACATCATGACAAGAGCAATTGGGTCGTGACACTGGATAATGCTGAAGATCTTTGATGTTAATCTCTGACTCCATACACCGACGTTGAGATGAAGCTCTAGAAACACATGTGAAAGTTTTGTCTGCATCTATCGACAACCTCGTCTTATCCATCTAAAATAGAATAAAGTCAAAGAATGTACTAGAGGTCCACGGAAATAAAGACATACGACAAGAAGTCAAATATAGAATTTTCAAAGAATGCCATGTAGCCTCCTAAAGATAGGATACAACTGTCTCCATACCAATTTACAAGACTCTACTAAATACTTAGCTCTTGTACTAACACACCACTAAACCTATATCTGATCAGAGTGTCATAATCCACCAAGTGTAGTCACCTCTTTTAGCTCAACATCTTGCAAAGGCAGGACCTACGATGACCTCTCTTTTCTGACATTGTGGCTCACAAACAAAGGGGCCTCTAGGGGATTCGAGAATATCTATACACACTACATGGTCCCAATCCAGGATTTCCAATAATCATAACATCAACCTACTCCATGTAGTGCTAGATAGATGTACATATAAAAGGTACACGGACTCAAACTGTGACTAAAAGAGTGTAAGTTTTTAAATTCGTTGCCTGAGATCAATTCCCGAACTAAATAAACATTATAGAGTAGAAAGGTCAAAATCTCTCTTGACCAAAGTAAATGGTAGTGGTAAAAGAGTGGATAAACCATGGACCGTAATCAATCTTGGTCAAATTTCTAAAATATCATCTTTAGCTTCAAAAGCTCAAAAATTATTAAATAAGGTGGTACGATTCCTGTTATAAATGAATTTTTTTAAAACTACAAACTAAGAATAAATTCATTTTTGAAAACAGTAGTAAAATCATGGTTTTGTTGGAATCGTACCACTAAGTGAGAACATACCACTAAGTGAGCATGAATGAACATAAAAGTATGCATGCCATCACCAGTATCCAAACGATGCAACAATAAGCACCTAAGTGTCCATAAACTAGAATCACACACTTTTTAAGGGTAAAATACTCATCTTAATCCAACAAGTATCGTAACCATGGCCTCAGGCCCAACAGTATATAACTAGCATAATAATAACACTATAATTCAAGAAACTACGGTCCAAGTCACAAAATCATCTAGTAATTCAATACAAAAGGATCCTTACCATCAAAATATGGTTAACATGCTTATAATCTAGAGTGATAGAATTCTATAGCCATAACAAACATTTCATCTTAAGGTTCAAGTCGTCTTTCTATCCTCAAACTCCCAAATTAGGCTAATTCATCATGCACTAGTCATAAATATGTCATATCATCCTTATCTAGCATGCTATCTATACTATACACCATCTCATGAAGAAAAGAAGACCAAAGCCTACCTTGATGCGACACTGCAAGTTTTCAATCGTCCACAAAGAGTTCATCTCCGCTCCTTGTCAGTCATTTCCCAATGAGATTGTTAATTTTCCAAGATCCTGGACTTTTCTCTCATTTGATTAAAACAAACATTTTATAAGCTTGCTATAATTTTTATTATTTCCTAGTTAAATTAGCAAAAAAAAACTCAAGAGCTATTTGTTTATCGAATAGTAGAATAAGAATTTGATACGGTATTTGGACTCATAATCTTGTATCACTTTTATGATTGTATGTAGTTGTGTGTGCGTTCGGATGTAACACAATGCACCTTTAAAGCACTTATGCCACTTAGACATAAATTCAATTACTAAGGACATAAATTAAAGATCATCTCATTTAAAGGAAAATCATGCAAATAAATGGCAGTTATCTTGAGTATAGATATTTTAAATTATTTTCTTCAAATAGCATAGATATGTCAATCATTTACTATAACGTTTAAGGTAAACCTCTATGACAACTAAATATTTTATTTTAAAAAAAGGGTTATAATTACTAAAATGTCAAAAAAATGAAATTTTGAGAAATTGTTGAAGTGGGAATCAAACTCAGGTGAGCCCACTGAATGTCCATTGTCCATCTCAAATCAACCAGTGGAATCACTTAGCCTTTATTTCTAGGGATGCCATTTAGGGCTAGGTATATTTTGGTTTAAACTGAAAAAAATTAAAAAATAAAATTGAAATTTAATTTTGGTTTTGATTTTTCAATTTTTCAGATTGGTTACGATTTCAAATTTTAGAAATTCAGTTAAATGGTTTGGTTTTTGATTTTTTCAAAAAAAATTGATTGAACCAAAAAATAAAAATTATATAAATAATATATATTATTATTATAGATATATATAACATACATATACAAACACACATATATATGTCGAGTTTTCAGCTACGGTTATATATTGTGTTAAACTTATGGTTATTTCATTTCATTTCATGCATGTTGAATTATTTATATTTGAGAATGAAAAATAGATTTGAAAAAAATTATTTTTTTTAGAAAAATCACCAATTTTAAATGCTCAGTTATGACCAAGAAAGGCTCACTACTTTAATCTTCAAAATTAAAATAAAAATCTAAAATAACTGAATTGAATTTGTAGAAATCGAACCAAACCAAATTTTTTTCGATTTGGTTATGATTGTCATTTTCATCAATCTGAAAATCAAAAAAATAATTGATATTAAACAACCAAGCCAAATACCCACCTCTATTACCAATATAAAAAGATATTTGCACAATTTAAAATATATACACAGATGTATGTTATCGAGTATCCATGATCCCCACCTTAATGGCAGGTCCACCTTTTATTATAATTTCTCACTAGCAAAAATCAGGATTTAGCATTAGATAAATTTTGTGGCTAAATAGCAAATCATCGTTAATCATATTTTATAGTGAATTAGCAATAAATTTATGTTATCTAAGAGAAAAATAGCGACGAAGATCGTATCTATTTTCAGTTGTTTTTATTAGTGTCAGTCTTACTAATTTTCTCATAACTAACCATGACACCATCATAATTCGTACCAGTAACTAAATGAACCCTATTAAAAGTTAAAGAAAAGTTTGGTGTATTAAAGCTTCTACTATGTGTGGATTTGGGGAAGGGCCGGACCACAACTGTCTATTGTATGCAACCTTACCCTATATTTCCACAAGAGGTTGTTTTAACGACTTGAATCTATGACCTCTTGATTACATGATAATAACTTTACAAGTTACTCCAAGACTACTTTAAGATAAAAGTTAAAACTCATAATTTCCAATTGAGGACTATCAAACGTCCAAACAAAATGCATCCAATACGTGCGAAATGGGGGTATATAGGTAATTTCATGCGTGCCCCCACATTGAAACAAAACTCTAATGACTTTTCTACCCTTATTGAAAATTTTCAGCTTTTTGATTGAAATTTTTTCAAAATCTCCCTCCAAATAAATCATTAATATTTTATAATAAATTTTGCTCCATCCCCATGCATAAGCATGCATGCCTAATTAAATTATACTATTAATTAATTATCTTTTCAAAGCCATTCTCTATCTCTTAATCTCTTTTCAAAGAGATGCCTCTTTTCTTTATCTCTATTTAATAGCTTAATCATCTCTTTTGTATACTAACTTAAGCAAGACAAGTCAAATCTAAGAGCAAAATGTCTAACTTATCGCAACTTTGTGCTAATGAAAATTATCCAGTGCATAACCTTGAGGTGAGGTGTGCCCACAACTATGTGTTGGGGTTGAAGACTTGTAGGGATGCGGTAAATTTTGAAAGATGGTATTGGCTTGTCCCTAAACTGTGTAAGTTATTTATTCAAAGTTCAATTCAAACTCATCTTTTGTGTCTAAATTTTATTATTCTTACTTTCCATTACTATTGCAGGGCCCCTTGGCTTGCAAAGTTTTCCTTTACAGAGATGAAGATTTTTGTAGCCGATCGAGTTTTGTCATCTCCCAAACTTGTTGCTCGAATTAATCAATTACAATTGCAGTTGAAATCTCGTAATAATAAGGGTAATCCAATTTATTAAGACCAAGCTGAAATCTTTGAGGACGGGGATGTTATATCAGATCAATGGTTAGTAAAAATATGAACGGCTAGTCGAATGAGGAAAATGAATGAGGGAGCATAAAATTAGAGGTTTGACGAGGAAGAGGACGTAGAAGAGATCAACTTAGAAGGATAAAATTAATTTTATTGTTTTTTTTAAAGGTATGACCTGTCTAAATTTAATAATCTTTTTATAAAATATTAATTCATCTATCTTTGTTTTATTTTTGGTACACATTATTTTTTACTCGATATGTCTTTCTATCTTGATATTTATCTAGATCGTAAAAAGCTATTGATCCTTACACATGATTTTAAGGCTAAAAAAAGGTACATTAACTCAACAGTATATCTTGATCAATATTACATTATCTTGATCCTCATCGCTAACTCAAACTTATGCATATTGCTAATTTGATTACTCTTTTGATTAGATCGAGGCTTTGGGTAAGGCCATTTTTGGGTCTGATCTTTGAACTTAACTTTGTTTCTTTAAGAGGACTTATAATACATTTGATTTTTTTCAAATCATTCCTCCAAATGACCCACTAATTCCTTATAATCAATATTTCGCTCCTTCTCCATGCATAATCTTCATGATAAATTAATTATCTTATTAACTAATTCAAACTTAAATCATCTCTTTAATAACTTAAGAAAGATAACTCAAGCACAATCATTAGTGAGTCTTCTGAATGTAAGAGTAAAAAGTGGTCAACTTATCACAACTTTCTATTGATGATAACGATCAAATGCATAAAGTTGAGGTGATGTGCGGCCACAAGCATTTATTGTTGATGAAGACAAGTTGGGATGCAATCAAACCTGGAAGACAATATTGGGTTTGGCCCCAATATGGTGTTGTTTATTGAAATTTCAATTATTACTGTATAAATTTTATAATTATAATTTTGTAATTACTATTGGAGGGTCCTGTCTTGCAAATTCTTCAAATGGAGAGATGAAGTACTTTGAGATTGTTCGTGCTTCGTCATATCAAAATTCATTGTTCAAATTAATTAATTACAGTTTCAGTTGGAATCTCATAATAATATGGCTAATGATGAGATTTTTGAAATTGTTGAGGATGGGGATGTTATCTTAAATCATGTGAAAAATGAAGATTGGACCAATGAGTCGGGTGATTAAAATGAAGGAGGGAGCATAGAACTCGCATTTAGTCGAGTTAGGGGAGTCCCTAGGAGAAGAAGAAGAAGAAGGAGAAGAAGAAGAAGAAGCAGAAGAAGAAGAAGAAGCAGAAGAAGAAGAAGAAGAAGAAGAAGAAGAAGAAGAAGAAGAAGAAGAAGAGAAGAAGGAGGAGGAGGTTGGGTTATAGGACTTCATAATCAATAAAAAATAATCCTTGTGTATTCTTTTATTGCTTATTAATTTTAGCCATGCAAATATATTATAAGAGTGTTTCTAATGTTGGTTTCTTTCTAGTATTTTGCTTGTATAGAGTGTTTCTAGTGTTGGTTTCTTTCTCACCAACACTAAAGGTGTCAAGATCTAAAGATTGAGCTTATAATATTGACCATAGTTGTGGTGCCTTGTGGCTGGCTGTTTGTTGTTACTTGTTGTTGACAATTGGTGGTATTGTGTTGTGTTTTTGAAGAAATTTTTGTTGAGTTCTTGAAGGTTGTTGTGGTGTTCATCAAGTTCTTCATCTTTTCTTACAACTTTAGACAACCAAAAAGTGTGATATAAATTCAAGAGTTGAAGCTGAAAATTGTAAAGCATGTTGTGAGAAGCCTTGAACCCATCATTTCTTAGACTAAGCTTCTACTTTTCAGCAACTTTTTCTTATTTCAAGAACCTAGTGTTGTGTGACAAGATACCTTTTTCTTATTTCAAGAACCTAGTGTTGTGTGACAAGATACCTTTTCTTATTTCAAGAACCTTGTGTTGTGGGACAAGTACTTTTTTCTTATTTCAAGAACCTAGTGTTGTGGGACAAGGTACTTTTCTTATTTCAAGATTTATGTTTTCCCTCCAAGACCAATTGTCATCCTTTCCAAATTGTGTAAAGATTTAAATTTCAGAATTGGTGCTTAAATTGTGTGGGACCAAGACCAATTGCATGCTGCCACATCACCCATTTGCTACTGTTCATGTCACCCATTGTCTACTGTTCACATCATTAATAAGCTCAAATTTAGGTTTTCTAGTTTCTAATTGTTGATTCTTAGTTTCATTACTTGGTTCTAGAACTAATTAACATGCTAGTACACTCCTACTAGGTTGTCAATTAGTCCTTTTGAATTCCCTTGTTCGTGTCCACGTTTAGTTGGGTGCTTTTATTCATTTGAATACATTGTAACTTCTTAACTCCAGTCCATCGAGAATTCTTTGAGTTTCAAACAAGAATCCACTCCAGACAAGAGCTTTACCTCATATCTTAAGGATTAACGGTTACTAGCCAATCTACAACATTTGTAGAGCTCAAGTGTGAGTGAACTGAGAGAGTGTGAGTGAGGAGAGGTTTAACGCTAACTTGTTTGCTGATTGTGTAGGTAACACCTTGACATGGAAGGAAGCACATCCCAAAGTGGGGGTACTACTGAACAAGACACTATGAAGGCTACACTTGAGGCCATTACAAGAAGTTTAGAGAGGTTGAACACGAAAGTTGGGGCAATGAGGGGAGATTTGACTACGATAAGTGGGAGATTGGAGTAAGTGGAGAGTCTAAGGAACTCTCATCCATCCACTCCTCATCATATTCCTTCAAGTGGGCATGAAAGAACTTCATCCAGAACTATCTCACCAGAAACATTGCACCAAATAATGAATCCACCTCTAGCCCCACTAAATGCCATAAATCATACCACTACTTTCCCTTCAAACTAAGAAGCAAATAGACCATGCCATTCCCAAACTCCTCTAATTCCACAAGAGTGTGTAGCCATCCATTACCTCCAAAAAATATGAATGTACCTTACCAAACTCCACCAAATTAAAGACCACCACCTCCACAAATCCCAATGCCTCTAAATCAGATTCCAAATTACCAAAACTGACTAGCTCACTTTAAGGAACATGGTAGAGAGGAGTATGATGGATATGGAGCCTTTGATGATGCTTATATGAGAGAGGAGGAGCTAAGAAGAGGCCGTGTTGATCCAAAAAGGTACCGAGGGTATGGAGAAAGGGGAAACCAACACCAAGAAAGAGACATAGGCTGATACCATCAAATTGAGCTTACCTATCTTTAAGGGTGAAAGTGACCCCGAGGCCTACTTAGCTTGGGAATCAGCTTGTGACAAAGTTTTTCAAGTTAATGATATCTCGAAAGAAAAGAAAAGTTGTTATGCCATAGCTCATTTTGAGGGTCATGCCAACACTTGGTGGGAGTACGTCAAGCGTTTTGGTGATGAATTAGTTGATGGGCAGCCACCACCTTGGTTTCGGTTAAGGTACTTGATGAGGCAACGGTACCTTCCCGAGAGTTATCGCCATGAATTGCTTGCTAAATTGTACAACTTGCATCAAGACAATAAAAGTATGATGGCATATTATGATGAGTTTCAACAACTCATGTTGAAGCTTGATCATCGTGGGGAACAAATCAGTCATGACATCATCCGGTTCAAGTGTGGGTTGAACAAAGAGATCTCCACTCATTTGACACTTCACAAATTTAATACAGTTGAAGGAATTTTCCAAGCGCATCTTGAGATTGAAAGGGAGCTTAAAGAGAGGTCATCGCTCAAGGCAAGGGGACAATCCATCTTGAGTTGGCCTAGAAGCAAGGACGTGGTTCAATCCTCTTCGGGTTGGCCCAAAAACAAGGACCAACCCACCACTACAAGGCTGTCCGAGCCCAAAACAGTCCACAAAATTCCTCTAAAACAAGAAGTTCACAAGTATCCAAACCCAAAAAGATTCCAATGTTTCAAGTGCCAAGGTTGGGGACATAAATCCAATGAATGTCCAAATCAACACAATGTGATACTGTGGGAAGGGAGATTGTATTACCTTGGTGAGGAGGTGGGTCTTGAAAAAGAAGAGGATGAGGCCGAGCCTCAAGATGGAGAGGAAACTGGAAATAGGCCACTTGATGATGATAATGGTGATGATGGTGAAGTTATTTACCCATAAGAAGGGGAGTGTGTTGTTCCAAACTTTGTAGTTAGATGCGCTATGATTAGTAAGGTAATAGACGACCCTAGCCAAAGGGAAAATCTATTCCATACTAAATGTCTTGTAAAGGGGAATGTGTGCAATTTGGTGATTGATAGTGGTAGTTGTGCGAATGTCGTTAGTGTCACTATGGTGAACTTTCTGAAATTACCAACTACACTTCATACTAGCCCTTACAAGTTTTAATGGTTGAACGAATGCGGTGAATTGAAGGTCATGAGGCAATGTGTGATACGGTTTAAGGTAGGGAACTACCAAGATGAAGTGCTTTGTGTTGTGATACCAATGCAAGCATGTCATTTGTTGTTAGGTAGACCTTGGCAATATGATAGGTATACCAAACATGATGGGAGGACCAACCGATATTCACTTGAGAAGGATGGTCAAAAGGTCACTCTTTATCCTCTTTTGCCATCACAAGTGAATGAATTACATCAAAAGATGAGGGAGTTGAAGGAGAAGGGAAAGAAACCCGAAAATGGTGAAAAGGAGGGGAAAATCATGGGTGGGGCAGTAGGGATTTCCGGGACTGCCTCAACATCAAATGGGCAAGAAAACATGGTGATGTTGGCTAGAAAGAAGAAACTCTTCTTGGATTATGATGTGGACATGCCTATGCTTCTTTTGGCTCATTGTTTTAATACTAGCCCCACTAATTCTTCTATTTCTCCTTTGATTTCTTGTGTGTTGCAGGATTATGAAGATGTATTTCCCAAAGAACTTCCACAAGAATTGCCCCCACTTTTGGGAATTGAGCATTAAATTGACTTTGTGTCGGGCTCACAATTGCCAAATAAGCTGGCTTATAGAAGCAACCCTACGGACACCAAAGAATTGCAGCGTCAAGTTGAGGAACTCCTCAACAAAGGGTATATCAAGGAGAGCATGAGTCCGTGCGCGGTTTCGGTGCTACTGGTGCCTAAGAAAGATGGAACATGGCGTATGTGTGTGGACTGCCGAGCTATCAATAAGATTACGGTAAAATATCGTCACCCTATCCCTAGGTTAGATGATATGCTTGATGAATTAAATGGTTCGTGTTTATTTTCCAAGATTGATTTAAGGAGTGGCTATCACCAAATAAGAATGCAACCCGGTGATGAATGGAAAACCGCCTTCAAGACTAAATTTGGTCTCTATGAATGGATGGTTATGCCATTCAGCCTAACAAATGCTCCAAGTACTTTCATGAGGCTAATTAATCATGTGATGAAGCCATTTATTGGAAAGTTTTTTGTTGTTTACTTTGATGATGTCTTGGTCTATAGTAAGTCAATTGATGAGCATATGATGCATTTACAATGTGTGTTTGATGTCCTTAGAAAGGAAAGGTTGTATACAAATCTGGAGAAGTACTCTTTTGGTGTTAATGAAGTTATTTTCTTGGGTTTTGTTGTTAGTTCAAGAGGGGTTGAAGTGGATGAATTCAAGATAGATGCTATCAAAAATTGGCCAACCCCACAAACCATTAGCGAAGTAAGAAGCTTCCACGGGTTAGCTAGTTTTTATAGAAGGTTTGTCAAAGGATTCAGCACCATAGCCGCTCCTTTGACCATGGTCATTTGAAAAGACCAACCCTTCAAGTGGGGTGAAGATCAAGCTAAGGCTTTTGAAACCTTGTAAGCTATGCTCGTTTCCGCGCCTTTATTACAATTACCCAACTTTGATAAGACATTTGAAGTTGAGTGCGATGCTAGTAAAGTGGGCATAGGGGCTATTTTGATGCAAGATTTAAAACCCATTGCTTATTTTAGTGAAAAGCTCAAAGTAGAAACTCTAAACTACTCCACGTATGATCTAGAGTTGTATGTCTTGATTCGAGCTTTGGCCACTTGGCAGCACTATTTATGGCCTAAGGAGTTCATGATCCAAATGGACCATGAATCCTTGAAGCATCTTCAGGCACAAGACAAGCTTAACAAGCGGCATGCAAGAATTGTCTAGAAAAAACATGTTCTTGTGTCAACATTATCTTCAAAATTAATGGGTTTTGAGAGTTTGAAAGAATTGTATTCCGAGGACCCTCACTTTGCTCTTATCTTTAGGGAATACAAAGAAATGGGTAGGGACAAGTGGGATTTGGCTAGGGGTTCAAATCCCTATGCCAAGTTTGATGGATATTTATTTAAAGGTAGACGATTGTGTGTGCCCTCCAGTTTTTGGAGAGAGTTATTTGTGAGGGAAGCACACAATGGCGGTCTAATGGGTCACTTTGGGATCGAAAAGACCCTTGGAATATTGGAGGAGCAATTCTATTGGCCAAAAATGTAAAAGGATGTGGCCAAGATTTGTGGCCAATGCATAGATTGCAAAGGAGCCAAATCGCGGCTCCTACGTCATGGGTTGTACACCCCGCTGCCCACTCCTTTACGGCCTTGGCTTGACATATTTATGGATTTCGTGTTAGGGTTGCCTAGGACTAGATGAGGTCAGGATAGTATCTTTGTTGTGGTCGATCAGTTTTCTAAGATGGCACACTTTATTCCATGTTTTAAATGTGATGATGCACCTAGTGTGGCCTCTTTATTTGTTGATAATGTTGTTAAGTTGCATGGTGTTCCGAGGACCATTGTGAGTGATAGGGACTCTAAGTTCCTAAGTCACTTTTGGAAATCCATGTGGGGTAGGCTTGGAACCAAGTTGTTATTCTCTACATCTTGCCACCCACAAACTGATGGTCAAACGGAAGTGGTAAATAGGACTTTGGGTGCTATGCTACGTTCCATGGTAAAAGGAAAATTGACTTCTTGGGAGGAACACCTACCATTGATTGAGTTTGCATATAACTCTGTCATACACTCAAGTACGAGAATGACTCTCTTTGAGTGCATATATGGCCTCAACCCTCTTACCCCTTTGGATTTAAATCCTTTGCCCAGTGATGTTATGATTAGCTTAGATGGAAGCAAGCGGGCAGATTCGATGAACAAGTTACATGATAAGGTCCATCTTCGACTTGAGAAGAAAAATCAAGACATTGCAAGGAGAGTCAACAAGGGGAGAAAGAAACTCATTCTTGAACCGAGAGATTGGGTGTGGGTTCACCTTAGAAAGGATAGGTTTCCATCTCAAAGAAAGTTCAAATTGATTCCAAGAGGCGATGGTCTATTCCAAGTACTTGAACGGATCAATGATAATGCCTATAAGATTGACCTTTCCCCGGAATACCAAGTGCACAACACTTTTAACGTGTGTGATCTTTCTCTAGTAGATGCGGTTGAGGATGACCAAATGCTGAATTTGAGGTCAAATTCCTCTCAAAATGGAGAGGATGATACGGGTGTACAAAGCTGTCCAATATGTTCTCGACCATTCACACGAAGTCAAGCTCGAGAGTTACAAAAACTACAAGCCATGTTAATGCAAATGGCTGCGTGTGAGTTGGTACTTGATCCGCCAAAGAGCTTCAATGTTTTCAAGTGTGAAAATGAGCCTTGAAGTGTAATAAATTACACTGTAAGGGCACCCCATGACTGAAGGGTAGGAAGTTCATTTGTCCTTCATTTTGTGTGTAATATAAATAGATGCTATTAGGGTTATTTTCAGCACTTAGTTCATTCTTCATTTTTCACAACAACAAGTCTTGTAACATTGAATATTTCTCTCTGTCTTATTATTCTTAAGAGTAGAACCTGAAATCTGTCCAACAAGTGTAGTTACACTTGTGTTGTTTCTTGGCTAGAAACTTGAGATCTTGAGGTTCATGAGTTCCTCTTGATCTAAGTAGGAACTTGGTACTGAAATCTTTTGGTCTTAGGGTCCTTTCTTCAAGTTAGGGTTCATAGATTCTAAGATATCTTTGTGTCAAGTTACTATCTTTCATTTTGTACTCTTGAAACTTTGCAGTAACTTAGTGAAGCCGCGTGGGGCTGATTTTTGACTCACTATAGTTACTGCCATTTGTTGTTCTTGTTGTTAACATTGTACTCTTTGTAATCTATCATCTTGTGTTGTTGAACCATTGTTTAATGTTATTGTTATCTTGTTGTTCTCCTTGTGTAGCTACTGTTTTGGTGTTGGTATTCCTTCAAAATTTTGTGATTGTTGTTGTCTTCACATATTGGAGTTGTTATCTTCAAGCTCTCGGAATTGTAGTGTGTTTGGACTGATTTTGTGGCAGATTTGATACGCTCCAAGTTAGTAGTGTATCACCATCTTTGGGATACCGGACTACCCATTGTGTTAAATGATAGGTACTATAGAAACTACATCGTTCCATCTATGGTTGACTACTTTGGGTTGTTTTGTGAGCCTTTACTTGTTCCATACTTCTTGGACGGGTTCAAAGTTACTGAGAGGGTAAAAGTTGTCTTCTCTCAATATGAATACCATGAGGAGGTGTGGTGTGATATTCTTTCCTTGGCCTACGATCATGTATACTTAGGTGCCGATTGGTTTGAACGACATCAAGTTCCTAACGTGCAAAATTGGCCTAATGTTTAAGAGACCAATGGAGGAATTGGCTCATGACTTACTTGCTGCCCAAGCCACGAAGAGTGCCTACCTACTCCAATCCAAATTATTATGAGAGATAAAAGATCGAGAGAAGTAAGGGAATGCAAGGTGGTAACTCGAAAGTGAAAAAAAGAGAGGCTGTGTGGAGCGAAGTGAGGGGATTACCACCAAACCGTGCTAACATTGGTTGTCCTTCTATTTCTAAGGACATTTGTGTAGGTACCAACATGGCAAGCGAAGGAGAATAATGCCGAAAGGAAGTTGCTATCCAAGCTTATGGAGAACTTTCACACCATGACAAAGAAGAATTTACTCAAGGACTTCAAGGTAAAATAGCTAGCTCTTACACTTTTGTACATGTGAATAATAATTGTGTGGCTAGTAGCCCATTGAGTGTGAGTTGTAGCTTGCCTATATGTGAGTCTATTATTTCTTTGTCACTTGATGATGATGTACATGTTGTGAGTGTGGATACATTAGTTGATCCTATTGATGACCGAATTGACTCTTCTTAAGGGTAAGGAATATGTAGTCCTTGAAAACCCGAGGGCAAAGGTGTCATTAACTCCTTGGGGTAACGCTCCTAAATGTCCATCCTTGTTTGACACACTTGTGCCTAAGTTACATGAATTCCAACTTGTGGATGCCAAGTTGTCCAGTTGTTTGAAGGAAATAATGTGTATGTGATTAAATGCTTATTCTTCACCTGTGAATTCCTTTGCACGTGATTGTTCCCTATACTACCTCTTTGCCATGACGATGTCCATGCTAGTTTTGGATTTATTTTATGTCGAGGTAGGAAGTTTGTTGGTCTGTCCATGTGTGTGTGTGATAATGCTATATAGATTTTATGGACTTTAGAAATAATCGAAACACCCCCCTTGGTGTTGTCTTTTGACGAGATAAAAAAGCAATGGTGTCTTATGGGTCATAAGATGAAGGAAGTTCTACCTTGTGGATTATTTGATGCCATTGGGACCTATGTAGTTTCTTTAGCTCTTAGTAATTCCCATAACCAAATCCTTTGTGCACCTTTCATTTTGTGCACCTTTTATTGGGCTTTTAATATTTAATTCAAAGGATCCTTGGTTATATTACAAATGTGTGCAACCTTAGCATGTTGAGATGATTTATTATGCTAACCTTGACCTTCATGCCATGAGGAGTTTGTATTTGTTTTCCCTTTCTTCTTTTTTTGCAAGGTTTGGATTCGATGTCGAATCCTTTTCAAGAAGAGGAGGATGATACGAGAATAATGGCCACCTTAGCTTTCGCCGACATCATTCATTATTACTATATGAAGAATCAAGCTTTGGTCGCATGGAGAGCATGGGAGACTACCATTGATCAAACCCGAGTGTGGAAGATTGCTTGGAGAATTGAATACTTAAGGACTCTCGAGTTTGGACCACCTTTGTTGGTTCACGGTTTTGGTTCCCTTTATTAAGGGCATTTTGGTCACTTATCTTTGTCCAAGTGACACTCCATGACCATTCCTCCTCATTAAGGGCATTGGAGTCATTTTATGTTCATTTTGTAATAGATTATAAATAGGCTCATTTAGTCTTATTTTCATTAGTTTATGAAAGATGAATTATTGAAACACTTAAAATCCTCTCTCTTGAGAGTAGACCAACTTAGTGTAGTTCTAGTATAGGTCTTGGAAAAGCTAACATTGTTCTTTGCTTGGAAATAGTGGATTTTGAGGTGAGTTGATTCCCTTGGCGGTCACCGTAAGAGTGTGGTTTTGATTATTACATTCATTAGGGGTTTTTGAGTTTAATATACTCTTTAGTTCTTAATCTTGTAATAATCTTGGTCTCACTATCTATCCTTTACTTTTGTTGTTGTTATCTTGTGTAGTGGACTGTTTTGAGTCATTTATTGAATCCGAAGCTTGTGTTATTGTTGTTGATATTATTCAGCACGTTTTATAGCTGTTTTGGTGTTGAAATACACCCTTGTATCTTGTATTCTTGTTGTTGGTAGCGAATCCGAGTGTGGTCTCCATCTTGGTCCTCGAATTCTTAAGATTAGTGAACTGATTTGGAGTGTGATTTTGTGTTTCCATTGTCATTCCCGTATCAACTCATAGCTGTAAACAAATTTGTTTGTTCTTATTTTTCATCTTCAGAATCATTGTTAGCATTTATCTCTAAGTTAGAATAAATAAGAGTACTAAAGTGACACGTAATAGTAAAATTCATACATAGATTTAGTACAGCACCAATCAAGTAAATTGGGGGAATCAAAAAAAAATATTTTTTAAATTTAACAAACATAACACTATCAACTTCTTCGTAACCTTCTTTATTCTTAACTTCTTTAAGCAAACTAGAAATATCGACTAAATATACTAAAATATTACAAATAGTAGGATAATAAACACCAGAAAATTCAACCATAGCTATATATTTTTTTTTAAACTTAACAAGATCATCAATTGCAGCCCAATCAGAATCATTTAGCATACATTCAGCCGAATTAGCAAATGAACCACAAAATTGGTTAAAAGTCAATGTAATAGGAACTTTATAAGCAAGACAAGTTTTTAAATAATCATACGTAGCATTCCATCTAGTATCACATTCTTCAAGCATAAATATTGGCATAAGTCCATTTTGTTCACATTTAACTTTAAATTCTCTTATTCTTTTTTTTTCAATTATTTCCTTGAATAAAGCCAACATCAAGCCAGATTTTTTCAATATAACTCAAGAAATTCAAGTTATCTCTTACAATTAAATTATATATATGACAAGCACACCTAACATGAAAAATTTCAGGTAATGATGAAGATAAACTAACTTTTAACTTTTCAATAGCAGTGTTGTTGTTAGAAGCAATATTAAAAGCAATACATATAACTTTTCTTTCAATACCATAAAATTCTGCAACTTTACTAATCGAATCAGCAATAAATTCTCCAGTATGTCTACGATCTTCATCATACGAAAAAGTTAGAATACATTTTTGTATAGCAAAATTACTATCTATCCAGTGACAAGTAATTGTTAAATAATCATTTCTATTAACAGCACGACCAAGATTAGAAGTTAGAGCCATTCTATATTAATATTTTTTTTAATAATGTAGATAAATAATAAACTTATTGTAAATGAAGTCTAAAAATATCGGCCCGACAAGTACTTCTAGGAATACCATTAAACATAGGATTATAAATTCCTTGAATATAATGAATAAAAGCATCCGAAGAAGGAAAACTGAAAGGAAAACAACCCACAACTACCATTTTTGCTATTTCTTCTCAGTCCCTCAATTTATGATAAGTCTTAATTACCTGAATGATTGCTGGGTCCATTCTAGTTTGTGTTGGCCCACCAAAAGCCTCATCACCTTGTGCAATAAATAACTCTCTATGGTGATTATCTCTTATATGTCTCATTAACGTACTCGTACCCCCTTGATTGCCTCCTCTTTTATGCTTATATACTTGTTGACAAATATTCCATTTCACCTTAGTTTCTCCTTCTATACGTGTAAAAAATTTTCATACAATACTAGTTGGTCTACGAGTTCTTGGGGCCTGGGGAGCACGGGGAGAGTGATTAACTAATTCAGATCTAACCTTAACATTTTCTACTGCGGGTGTCTCATCAATATTTTCATCATCTTTATCTAAATTAACCGTATTTACTTCATTTTCTTCTTCTATACTGTAATTTTTTTGAGCTTCTGCATAATCCATGAGCACCTATGCCTACTTCTTCCTCAAAAGGTTGACTAAGCGGTATCTGAGGCACACATGTATATCTACTCCTTGAACTACCTCTACCGCCAATAATTCGCTTTTTACTACCACTACCACTTCTAGGACAAAATTTTTTGACAATTTTATCAAGGTTTCTTAATTTATCCATAATATAAATCAAACTAAAAAAAATTCATAATACACAAACATAATAAAATTAAATATTCAAAAATTAATACACTAATTAAAAATTAAAAGTAAGATATGAAACAACAATACCAAATTTTGAAAATATCCAAAATTTGCGACTTTAGAAACTTCCACTCGTACTTTGTAATCGCAAAATTAAAAAATAAAATGAAGCACTTTAAGGAGATATATAGAATATTTGAGAGAGAATGAGATTTGAGAGAATGAAAATTATGTGAAAAATGATTTAAATGTGCAGGGTATTTATAGAATTTATTTTGGATTTAAAAAAAAAACTTAAATCAATTTTTTTTTAGAAAATTGGGCCTACTAACCGTTTGAGGCTCCACACTGCTATATAGCCGTTGGGCCCAACGGCTAGTTGGCCCAATTTTTCCTTTTTCTAGATTTAAAAAATAAATAAATAAATAAATCGGGCTGGTTAACCGGCGGGCTAGGACTGATTTGGGTCCGAGTTGGGTTAACCGAGCCCAAAAAATAGCCCAGCCCAGGATCGACAACCCTACAACCTAAGGGATGACTGGTCTGGACCTCCTTGTGGGTTAGGTTGGTCCGAGCTTGGTCAAACCGGCCCATTTGACAATATTTTTTATTTGTTTTCTTAGTACCTCCATAACTTAACTATTAAATTTTTACTCTTAATATTATTATTAACTCCATGACTTTTAAGTTTTTATATTCATAACCTCCGTTATTTTATTATTTTGAGAGAATTGACTAATAATTTTAAAATATTCATATATTATTAAGATGTCGTTAAATATTCTATAAGTACCACTTGAGGAAATTGATATCAAATTTGATAATGTACGGAAGCAAGACAAATTGTTAGGGGTTTAAGAGACCTGACTAAAAGAATTGTGAACCTTCTAAATTATTTTATTATGACTATTAAAATATAAAAAAATCATGATTTAATAGCCAAAAAAATAGATTGTTGTGTGGAGTCGAACCCGTGGCCAATGGTGCTTGGACTTAATGCATGACCAATTAGTTGAAGTAGCCACTTCTATCATTGTTTCAAATATTTATAATTTTATTCTCAAATAGTTCCAGTAAAACCTTTTAATGGAGGTAAGAAACTGAAAGGTTTTTTTTTACTATTCCTTTAAGGCTCTCATACCTTTATGGGCTATTTAAAAACAGCTTTCTCAAGTCACCTACTGATGTCGCCCAAAAACTAACCTCTAAAAAAGTATTTTGTGCCCGATGTCAAATATAGTAACCTAAAAAAGGTTGGGGTTGAACCCAAAGGAAATACGTGGAATAGTCTCTCAAACTTAATAAAATTCATAAACAGTACGAAAAAGTAAATGAAGGGAATTGAAGATCTATAGTAAGAAGTAACCAAACTTGAATGTTTGTGTTTGCAAATAATAGAAGAAGGACACCAGGAGTGTGTTCCCTCTGGCTTGAATTCGTAAGTTTCTCGTGTTTAATTCACCTAACCCATTGCTCTACATGCAAAGTTTACAAGCTATGTCTTATCAACCATCTTGTGAACGTGTTGACAAATCTCACCCCTCACCTTTTGAGTCTTATGGTGTCTTCTTGGTGTACCTTGTCTACAACCTCAGTACAACTCTCATCTTTTAAGTCTCGAGTTGATTAGACGAGGGTTGATAGCCTCGAATCACTATGGTAACCTCTTTTTCCTAATCTTAAACTCTCTTGTGAGGATGTTCTCAAATATAGGCAATACACAACCTTCTGCAGTAGCTTGGGAGCAATTAATATGAATAATATCGCAGTACACACAGATACAATAGAATAGTCTACTTCCATTACATAGTAAATCCACCAGGGTTCCCCACAACCATAGTCAAGGAATTTAGCCGCTCATGTTTATGCAACAGTTCATGGTAATTAATGAATAAGACATGTAATTAATTACACAATAATGAAAGAATAAAATCCTAAATCTCTAATTGAATATGAAACCAAAAATTCAAGAACTATTGTATCAATGATCAAAGTATTTGAAAATATGCCAAAACTTATCAAATGTGTGTAACATAATAATGAAATAACCCTAAGGTATTTAAATTGTCTCAAAATAACCAACGAATCCTAATTAAAACGAAATAGGAAAAGTAAGTCAGCAGTGGTTACGTCTCTGGCAATGAGTCTTTTATGTCTCCTTATGACTTATTACCTGTTGTCATAGCTTTCTTTCTCTCTTCAGTGGCTATGACTTGTATAGTCACATACGAGTCTATGTTGCTAGTCGTAGTCACTCCTGTAGCTTCTCTTCCTCAAGTCACTTGGGTTTGTTGTCTTTATGACTCTTCACCATGAGTTATTTACGGACATTACAACTCATGGTATTCACTCGTAGAAACTAGAGCATCCATCTTTAATTTCTTATACACATATCACCCTACGACTTTCTACTACGAGTTACATCAAAACTTCACAACTCATAGCCCAATTCGTAAAGAGAACAGTGGCTGAAGCAAAACTGAGGAACTAAGTAATGGAAGGCTATGAGTCGTAAGGTGACTTGATGACTCTTAGACTGACCAAAATCTTACTTCTTGGTAGCATTTTCTTCTATTTTTAGTCCACGCCACTTTCTACCTAATTTCCTTGCAAAATACACAAAGCATACATCACAACCGACAAGACAACCTAAGTTAATACATAATTTCACCATTTTAAGCATTGAATATGCCATGTTTCCATGGTACATCAACACCCTAAATTAGAATGTTTTCATGTCCTCAAGCAAACAACAAAATCATAAACAAACACGATGCTTAGGAATGAAAATCCTAGACTATCTTTGGCAATCAATTTTCAATTTTTAGTCTACAACATATTTCCCTCTCCGATGTTTAGACTTTCAAAACCCAATTGTGTATACATATAGATCACAACAACATGACATACAAGAATCAAGTGATGGCATTACATTAGCAACGAACAACTAGGCATGTATACAAGTTACACTACCCGAAACAGATAAATAATCTAACAATGTAACTTATGTACCCTCTTAATCAAAGAAATCCCTTTCACTCAGATTAATCAACATTTTCATTTAGGTACGGTCAAGAGACGCTGCCACTCACAAAGAAGTTTCAATCAGTAGACACAGAATGCCATAGGCTTGCCCTTATATTTGTTACTTAAGTTTTGGGACAGTCGGGTTAGGATCACTTATAGGGCTTTATTCAGCTTGTAACGTAGGTTTTGGGGCTGGTATAATATATTTTGGGAAATTTTCAGTGACTAAACCTCATTGACAACTACGATTACTTTGGGGTCCACTCATTTCCAACTTTTCTTTCACTTCTCCTTTATTTCTCCCTTTTTATTCTTTTTATACTTGTTTGGAATGGGTGTAGTTTCTTATTCTTCGCGTTTGGAAATTTTTTTTCTTGATATTTTTCTATTTTTCTAGTTTCACTTTTCTTTTTCTACCACACCCAACCTTACTTTCTTTTCTGTTCACACACTTTCTTTATACCTGCTCTGTACTATGCACCCCTATGATAGCCACCCTCAACTTAGGTGATTTGTCTGAGATAAGTTGCATAGTGTTCAAGGAGGACCAGGGCCAAAAAATGTTCATTGTAGTCTAAACATGAAGGTAAATAAGTGTAAACACAAAAAATATAGGTCTATTAAGGCTCAAAGATTTAGATCAAGGGACTTATATATCATTTGGTTTGGGCAATTTAGGCTAAAGTGGACTAATAACAAAAATGGCATAAGATTATCTCCTCATCGACCACCCTAGAGCCTAGGTAAAAGTAACCAAGCGAGTTCTCGATTCCATATACACTGATAACTAAGTAACGCCTCACACATACATTGTACAAGGTTGCATTGCTAGTTACTACTTATCGAATTTTGCAATTATTTGCCATAGTTGTTTCGTCCCTAATTTGAATGCCATTGTCAAATTCACAGTAGTTCCTAACATGTACACATCACACAGTTATCAAAATTTTAGGAGGGGTATCATTTAAATAAACCATTTCAGCACCAAACATTAGTCAAAACATATTCACTACCTCGGATGCAAACTTTTTTCCTTTATTACACATCATACACACACAACAAACTAAATCAAAACAAAACATATATTTTAAATAAATATGCCGATTCCGCATTCAAACCACAGTTGACAAGAAAAGAAACACGATAAAAATAACCCGCGACAGCAATGCCGTACACCTCCACCCTAACTAAATACCTATGCATTGTCCCCAATGCATCTAGCAATGTAAAATAAGGAGCGAAGACATACCTGGGTGTACTAGGGGAATAATCAAGCATCATCAGTATAGGGCCCCTCAGATCGAGCCCTACTCCCATCATTAGTGGTCCCAGCAATTGTTAGGACTTCCTTAACAATAGTGGCACCAATGGTGGCCGGTGCACTTAGTGGTGGATTAGGCGGTAGGGCTATATCACTTCCCCTTTCAACAGTCTTAGTTGATTTCAAACTATCGACCCCTGCAGCCATCTTATGGACGCTCACCTTCTGGTCTTTCTCACGCTATATGATATCTTTTACTGCTAGCACAACCTTTTCATCCTCTATAATTTATCTCTTTCTCTTTTTGTTCTTCCTTCTTTTCTTACCTCTTTCATCAACTTTATCCTTACCCATGAGGATTGAATTATCAACACCTTAGATATTCTTAACTTTTTCTTCAGGATGGATCTACTTAATGATCGGTATGGAGGGTAAACTAGCTTCTTATGTAATTCATCAACTAAGTTCTACAGCTCAGCTATCTCAGCTTTTACTCCCTCTAGATTTAGTGATTAGACACTCTTAAGCTGTAGAGAAATTTGTTGCTCAAAACCATCAAATCTTCTCTGAATTATCCTCTTTGGTCTTGATTCCTCTTATCAACCCAGGGTTGTACTCCTTTTCCATCAGTCGCATCTTTGTCTCCATGGTGCTCAACCATTTCATTACCTCAGTCATAAAGGACTGCAACACTATTATATAACCAGTCAGAATTGACCTAGACATGGATGGTCTTAGTGCCGCAGTAAAAGGTGGAGTAGGGGTACTGGAGGTACTAGCCATATTAGAAGGCTGGGGCTAGACATCTTGGTCTCATTAGGAGTGTCACCTATGTCGATGAATCCAGTAGTGTCAGCACTCAGATCTCTGTTCTGAAGTGCTTCAGCTAACAAGGCTGCTCCTTGCTTAGCCTTCTTAGACATAGGATTCACAGCATCATAATCAACCCCAAGTCAGTGATGTTCTTCAGCTCAATGAACTGATCCACATCCAAAAGTTCCAACACACCAGCCTCCAAGCATATTTGCATCAATAAGCATGGGAATGCCAGAACCATATCAGTACCAACTACCCTATCACGGATCTTTCTGGTAATGAACTATACTACATCAAAATCATACCCTATCATAATTCTGAATATCAATGCTATGCAGACTTGACTAAGCACATTGTCTCCAACTATGGGACATAATATATGTATAGAAAGTTTCCACTATGCCTTTGCCATGAAATTCAAAGAATCTTTACTAATTTTTTGCATATTCACTAATGAACCACCATCTACCTAGCTAGTAGCTTCTCCATTAACAGTGATAATACCAGAAATCCATCGAAAGAGCATCATCTTATCATTAGTTCCCATTTATTTCCTTGTCAGTTTTTATATTTCATCCATGCGGTAATTAATTTTAGTAATATCACCAGTGGTTGGAGATCTAGTCCATGCAATATTCTGGAAATTATCCTTGGGGAGATGTTCACCCACACTTCTCTAATAATTAAATAATTAAGTCGTTTACCATCCTTACACAACTATCCCTATAGGTATAACTGCTTAAGCTCCTCTTGGTATGCTGCATAAAACTCCTACATTAATGCAGAATAGAATTTTCTGTGAGCTATGGTCATCTACTGAAAGTGGTACGGTTGGAAATGAGCCTCAAATTTAGGCATTTTAGACATGCCTGCAGTTGTCAACCTTTGCTCAAGATATATCCCCCTCTGAGGACTTTTAGTGGATAGGTTTATTATTATCCTTGAGTTGTATGTGGCCTCCATTGGTGGTGAGGTATAGGGATTCTTCATCCTTAATATGGTCCTAGAAGGTGTTTCCTCCTATATGATAGCTGATTTCTTCCCCCGAGGTAGCTTCTCCCTTGGTTTTACCTACCGCAATATTGGATGTTCTTTGATTGAGCCACTTAACTTATCACTAGTATCTTCATCTCTGAGATATGTATTTTGTGAGGCAAGTTTCTTTGGACTTTTCCTTATTGAGGCCTGCATCTTTGTTGCACTATCTTTCGGTGCCATTTTATTGTTCACTTGAGATTCAGATTTATTAACTTTAAATAACTTGGTACCTTTATTCTTTGGGAGTTTGGAATGTTGGGAGGTTTGATTTGGTTGATTTTGATTTTAGGGATGATTATAGAGTGTTTTGGTGTTGTTGTAGCCAAAGAAAATAGAGAGAGTTGCGATTTGAATGGTTGGAAGGCTAATTATTTGCCTCTTTTATTTTAATTTTATGATTAGGATCGGGTCAAACCATTGGGCCTGTAATGTAGGGCCTTGTTACGAGTCTTGAATATGAATTATAACCACTTGTAATGGATTGTAGACCCCCATTGTAAAGATCAGAAGACCAGAATGTTACCTAGGTCTCCAATCATTATGACTCAAGGTGATGAGTCATAGTCATTGACTACAACTCGTTCTGAGAGTCGTAATGACTCTGGAGACCAATTACGACTCGTTTTGAGAGTCGTAATGACTCTAGAGACCAATTACCTAAGAGTGGTCTGAGTTCCACATCCTTAGCTCTCTTGCTCACAATTCATAATGTCTTGTTATGACTCGTAAAGAGCCTCATATGGCTTGGTACTAGAGCATTGTCTGGAAAAATGATGAATGGTGATATTACCACCCATTTTCACTTAACATTCATGCACACTACTGTGATTTTCATGTCTAAGTGAGACACATTTATGATTAAATGTACTAATTCCCACATTTTGAAGGTGTACAAGAGCGGAGAAGAAAAGAAGTAAACTTGAGCTGAAAAGGATAAAAAAGGGAATTGAAATGCAAGAGTTGAACAAGCTGAAGCAAGATCAAGATCTAGCCCTCAATTATCGTGATCGCGAGAGTTAGCCTGCACTCTCATCGAGTCAAGCTAGTCGACCTACTGCGATCACGATGGACTAACCTTGATCACAGTAAGTGCGATCACGATCAATCTTCCGCAATAGCATGAGAGCGAAAAATGGCCCAAGGGCAGATGTGTCATTTTGATCATCCAATCCCAAATCCCATTTAAGGCTTAAAACCTATTCATTCTAGGGTAAACATCATTCTACAACCCTACCTCCCATCCTTAGTTTAGGGTTTTGCAATTCCTTGGAGCTTGGAGCTTAAATTTGTACTAATTTGAGCTAAGAAGACATTAGAGTGACTTTTATGTGTAGATTTGGCTTCACCCATTGAAGATTCATTAGATTTTAAAGTGTGGTTTTCCCTCTCTTTATTCTCTTATGGATAACTTTGATGGAAATATTGTTTTATTTATGTTTATTGTCATTATGAGAGCTAGATCTATCTCTTGGGATTATGCTTGATTAGGGTGCAATTATGTATGGGTTGTGATACTTTTGTGTAGATTTGAGTTTTCTAATGATGGGTTCTATTATTGCTTGATTAAATTTCTTGGGATTTGATGGGTGAAAGCCTAAACTCTAGAAAGCTCAAGGCCATTTTCAAAAAAAGGGTTTTGGGTAAACTTTAGGAATCGATATCATCTTTTAAAGAGGGATGTGGAGACCAAAGCGACGATGTGTAGAGTTTGCTAATCTATCACTATCTTAAACATAAGGGTGGTTATGAATTTAACTATACCATGGGTATAATCCTATAAATAGAGATGCCTTGATTCAGGTATTGGGTAGTTTTGATTGACACACTGGTTAGGTGCTAGAAAGAGTCAATGGATGAAATCTTTATGGGTTTATTGAAAAACTAGCTTTAATGATTTAGACCTAGCCTACCATATCATCAATGATTAGAATTTGTATCGAATTATCATGTTTCCATGCATATCTTGCCCTTAGGAAAGTATAATCCCAAGATCTGTTCTAATTGATTACACTCTAGTTGTTCTTAGTTTTGAATAGTCCCTTAGAAGCCCAAGATTTACATTTGCATTTGTCACGGTTGAAAAACCCCAAACCATTTTGTACCATAGGTTTGAATTTTAGCAAATACTTCTATTTTGAATTTACTCAATCGCCACTTACATTATTACTCATAAATTTGACCCCGACTCTTGTTGGTAAGTATACAACGACTGTCTTGCACTAAATTGACGTGTAAGTTGAGCATTGTCAAGAAATCTAGCAATCTCCAGTCCTGCACATTGAACACATAAGTTACCCTATAATTAACTAAGTACAACACATGGGTTGCCTCCCATGCAGCGCTTGATTTAAAGTTATGGCATGGTTACTCAGACTTCACCAAGGCTTATATCATCAATCACTTTTATCTTCTTAGTGTTCCCTATATAGTGCTTACCCCTTTGCCCATTCACTTTAAATAAGGCTTCACCATCATGCTTATATTCTATAGCATTGTATCGAAATGTTCTCACCATAGTGAACGGTCCATACCATCTAAACTTCAACTTGTCGGGAAACAAACAAAGTCTCAAATTATATAGCAATACCTGGTCACCTGCCTCGAACATTATTTTCTCAAATTTTCAATCATGATTTAGCTTCAATCGCTCCTTGTACAGTAGTAGAACTCTCATAAGCCCAGGTAAGAACTCATCCAACTCTTATAAGCTCCTTACTTAATCTTAATTTGGATGCATCATACCACTCCAAATTCAATATTTTCAACACCCATAGTCCCTTATTCTCAAAATCGACAGGAAAGTGGTACACCTTGCCATACATAATTCAATATTTTCAACACCCATAGTCCCTTATTCTCAAAATCGACAGGAAAGTGGTACACCTTGCCATACATAAGCTGGTATGGAGAGGCACCAATGAGAGTTTTGTAAGTTGTCTGGTAGGCCCATCATCCAACTTTCTAGACTAATAAGTCCTGTTGGCATTTACAGTCTTCACCCAAATGAACATAATCTCTCTGTTTGAGACCTTAACCTACCTGCTTGTTTGAGGGTGATAAGGTGTTTCCACCTTACACATTACTCTATATTTCTCCATCAAACTTTTGAAAAAGGTGATTATAAAAATACAACCCACCATCACTTGTAATAGCATATAGAATGCCATATCGAGAAAAGATATTCTTTTTTAGGAATGTGATGACACTTTTTCCTTCATTATATGTGAGAGCTACTGCTTTCACCTAATTGGACACTGTAATGACCTAATTTTCTAGTGTCGAAATGTCACATGGTGCTCAAATCCCAAAAGACCACAAGCCAACCCTCTACTGATATCTGTACGTGAACACTGCATAATATAGATAATAAATACAGAAAATGGCCATAAGGTTTAAAACATCTAAAAATACTCAAAATTAAAAACTGAATACTGATACACCTGTCCAAAAAGCCTCTAAACTGTCTGAGCTGTGGAGTTAATAGGACATGTCCCCAACTAACTCCTTCTACTGAACATAAATAAAATCTGATATGATAATAATAAAAATAAGGATCATCCTCAACTGAAGAGAACTCACTACTATATCTACTGTTGCTGACTGGGACTGAGATACTAAGGGTACTCTGGATCTCATGCCTCTGAACCTATGGTGTCAAATAAAACACCATAGCGCAAATGCGTCAGTACGGGAATGTACCGAGTATGAAGATAAGGTAAGGCTAAATGCAAGGGCTTATGCATGAACAATTACTTAATAGAATAATCATGAGAGTACTGAATGAGAACACATGTATGAATGCACAAACCATAACTACAACTATCATGACTCTGAATACTGAAACTCGAATACTTCATTACTGTCATCTGAACTCACTACTAATACTGATATACTAAACAATTGAATCATCTGATACCAATAACTGAGTACTGAGGTGAGATTAGTCTTATCTAGTAAGTGATCTCGAAAACTGAGGATATTGAAATTGATTAACTGAATCTACTCATATCAATGACTGAATTTTGAGTTTTCTACTCTAGACTGACTGCATCGAAGATCAAACCTCTTTAACGGATGATTCTGGAATTTACTAACAATGATAAGAAATGATCATGTCCAAATCCGACAACAAGAATACTCAACTAAATCTGAGATTGAGATTAAGCCTATCTAATGGGTGATCTTGGGATCTGATAATGAGATTACTCAACTAAATATGAGAAGATCAAGCCTATCTGATGGCTGATCTCTAGATCTGATAACAAGACTACTTAAATGAATCTGAGATTGAGATCAACCCTATCTGATGGGTGATCTTTAGATCTAATACTGAATAATTTTATATGGGACCAAGCCTATCTGACGGGTGGTCCATGAATCAATGGAACTATCTGAGTTCCTTACTGAGATAGATGACTGTATTTGACAGTCCTAATTTCTGAAGATTGATACTGCAACTGCAACTGTGGGAAGTATTCACTTAACTGACATGCCTCGAATCTCAACTGGTGGAGTCCAACCTGTAACCCCAGATAGAAGGGTGTCAACACCGTTCCATGAGTAAAGACCTCTCTGGTCAAGCCTATCTGACAGGTGACCCTCGTAGAAAGTCAAGCCTAAGATAATATAATAGCAAGCCTATCTGATAGGTTACTAGCCTTTCCTGACGGGTGACTTCTGCATCCTGCACTGGCTACATAGTTCTGGAGTTCAGGGATTGCTCCTAACAACTCTGTCTCTCTGATGGGGAGCCGCCATCCCTGCCCTCGCTCGATGCTAGCTCCTACTCCCAACTAAAAGACTCTAAACTGATTCTTAACTGAACACAAACTAAGCTAAATCTGATACTGATCATATTTCTCGAATGATCTTACTGAGTTAAGCTGAATTCACTTGGTTCTGTATCTGATGGAATACTACTGAATCTTGTTATCTAACTGAACAACACTAAGCTTAGTATAGATTACTTAAATACTACTAAGGACTGAACTTAACACTTGAATACTACTAGATCTGAGCTGAGCACAGAATTGAGGCTAGATTACTAGCGATACTGAGATTACGACGATTATAGAGATTTCTGAGATTTCTTAAGTTCTGTATGTGTCTGAGAATACAGAGTTCTATAACTCGCTGAGTTCTGAGAATCATGGCTCAACTGGAGTTATTGTGAAATCTGACACGGGCTCTAGACAATAGGTAAATTGTCGGGTATAAATACCCCAAGGACTCGATAACATAAAAGTAAAACATAACCATTCTTGAATAATCAAGACCATGGGCAATCATTCAACATCACAATCACTAAGGCATCACTTCAAGCATTTAGGAATCCTAAACATGTAATAACATAGGGGGATATACTATTGGAGCATACTCCATTCAACAAGGCCTTGCATCAAGCACTTTGCACATATTTAAGTCTTGGCATGTACCGAAGAACACATAATTGGGGAACTTTATGCTATCATGTTACAGTTCATTCATCAAACACTTAGCATGTATTAAAGTCTTAGCATGTATCAAAGAGCACATAATTGGGGAATTTCATGCTATCCTGCCACAAGTCATTCATCAAACACTTAGCATTTATTAAAGTCTTAGCATGTATTAAAGAGCACATAATTGGGTAATTTCATGCTATCATGCCACATTCATTCACTAAGGATTTTCAACAAACACTTGGCATGCATGGGCTTACACACAATTGGGAATTTCTAATCAACGTGCTAAAACGGCTCTAATTCCTTCACATAAGAATTTTATCAAACATAGGGGGAGCATGGTTTGCTTATTCAACAATTTCTATACCTAATTAACATGAATACATCACTTAACAAGAAACTTGAAGAGGGTTTATCATGAACATCACATGAATATCACATACTAAGGTCAAAGCTTGAAAACCTTGTAAACAAACATGAATCATAACAGAATAATAGCATGAACATCAATTTCAACTCACATGAATCATGAAAACTCATAAACATAAAAGCTTTGAAATTTAAAAAAGGGTTCTTGAGCTTCTTGGATGAAAGAGACCCAAGAATCAACATCTGCATGCATACCTTAGAGAAACTCTTTCTTGAAAGCCCTTGGAGAGATTCTTGATTTCTTGATTTCTCTTGAAGAAGAAGGAAGGATTTTGAATTTTGTAGAAACCCTAGCTCTTGTTCTTGAACAACTTTAAGAGAAAACAATGATATTTTGGGTGAAATAAGGCCAAATCCCATGTTAAGAAGTGGAATTAAACTGATCCCGATTTTACATGCTAGCGCGACATGCTATAATCGCGCCAGCTCACTGGAAATTGGATAATCGGGAAACTGCTTGATAGAGCGACATGGTGGAATCACATTGCCACTTTGGGTACGAACTGAAAAGGCACTGCGATGCAGTGGAATCGCGTTGGTGCACTAAAAATTGACAATTTTAAAATTAAGCCTTGGAACAACGTGCCAAAATTGTGGAGGCTCACTGGATTTTGATGGTAGCCATTTTGGTTGGCTCCGCGATGCGCTAAAGTGCTAGGTGGCACACTATCTCACTAAAATGGCTCTAACTCTTTGCCTGAGTGTCAGATTTGGGCGAATTTGATATCGACAAAAAGCTTATTCAATTCTCTACATGACAAAAAGTTGATATTGGGGAAATTATATATGATTCAAAATACTTCTCACTTAGGAAGGCACTTCTCAACCTTTTAGGGTTGGATTAATACTTCACTGAACACGCTCTAAGGCTCAGACTGTGAGATAATTTTGCAGGGTTTAACAGACACATAGTCCACCGCAACCAAGATATACTTTATATTATAAGAGCTCATAAATAGCCCCATAAAGTCTATACCCCATGCATCAAACATCTCCAACTCTAAAATAAGGGTCGTAAAGAGTTTATCGTGCCTCAAAATATTTCCCTGACTTTGGCATTGGTCACAGGCTACAACAAAGTCATGAGAATTTTATAGATTTTTGGCCAATAGTAGCCATACTGTAAGATCTTATGGGATGTGTGGGTTCCACCGTTGTGACCCCCAACTAGTGAAGCATGACAAACCTCAAGAATGCTCGTCATTTATGAAATTCAAGAAGGGGTTAGTTAAAATTTTCTTTTGTGAATCGACTACTAACTCCTCACAGTTGACTCGCCTACAGACCAAAACACTTCATAAACAAATTAAACTTAAATAGTTAAGCACGTAAATAATAAAGCATAAAGTAAACAACATAAAGATTTATCCTAGTTCGATACACCATTCCTGTGCCTACGTCCAGTCCCCTTGGGTTTCAAGTTTTCTTTAGATCGTTGAAGGTTTAGTTCAAGTACAATGATAGAAAATAAGTTCTGAAAACTTATTTTGCTCTTCAGATCTTGTGATACTGTAATATCCCATATTTCCCTAGCTTAAGTTAATCGTCATTAAATAAGTTACCCAATATAAAATTTTTGAAACACTTGGTATTTTTTAGTTTAGAGCCTGCTATTGTGTAGAAAATTGAATTAAATTTCCAACGATATAAAATTCTCCTAAATCTGATAACCATGTAAGAAGTTATGGCTATTTTAAGTTTCAATCGTTAAACAACATCATTAAGGCCAGTAGCGTGTCGCGGAGTATGTCAAAATGACAATTGTCAATTTCCAGTGTGACTCCACGATCTCAACGTATCGTAGAGGTCTTTCATTTCCCAATTATCACTTTTCCAGTGTTGCTACGCGATAATGGTGCGTCGCGCTAAGGCCCAATTTCATATCCAGTAAGGCACCACAATGGCGTCGCATCGTACCATCAACCCAGTTCCCAGTTGTCCACTTTCCAGTGGCACAATGCGATAGTAGCGAGCCGCGCCAGGTGCCTAATTCAGAAATTTTTTACAAAGGATGCCCAGGGTTAAAATAGTCTTTTCCCATGATTTTATTATGTCCATATATGGGATTTAATCCCTAAAAACTTCCTTAGCTACTCATTATTCAATTCAACCCCAAATTAAGATCATTCTCTCTCAAACTAGCAAAACCCTAGCTCTCAAGAGATCAAGAACAAAGCTCAAGGATTCACCAAGGACTTAAAGAACTCATCAAATTAAGGTATGTTAGGTGTTCATCTGTCGGTCCCTTTCACCCATAGATCCCAAGAATCCATTTTTAAAACTTCAAGATTTATGATTTATGATTTACATGTATGAAATTGGATCGCATCTATGTTCTTGACATTAATTGAGCTTCAATCCATGATTAGTGGTAGATTCCATGAAATTTACTAACATGTATATTAAATTAAGTAATCCCCATGTTATAATCCATGAATTTACAAGTTTGGGCATTGTAATGGCCATATTTATATAATTATCCATGATTTAAATGCCAAGTTCCAAGAATTATTCCTAGTAAGTGTTGATTTACATGATATTCATGATAAACCCTTCAATTTACAAGATGATTGTTGTAACCATGTTAACCCTAAGTGTTTAAGATCTAATGGTCCAAGTATGTTTCCCATGTGTTTGATGAAATATCTCTATGAATAAATTATGAACAAGTGAACATTGTTATGTTATTCAAGATTATACTTTGCTTTACTTTTTATGCCATCGAGTCCTGGGGGTATTTAATACCCGATAATTTACCTGTTTACTTAGAGCCAATATCAGTTACAAAATCATATCAGTTATGTCATGATCAATAGAACTCAGTCAGTTATAGAACTTAGGAAAAACTCTATATCAGTCTAATCCAGTTCAGTATACTCAGTTTAATATCTTTCAGTTGGGAGTAGGATTCAGCACCAAGCAAGCCTAGGGATAGAATCGCACTCGTTAGCTAGGACTGGGTCCCTATAAGCAATCCCTAAGTTCCATAACTACATAGCTAACGTAGGTTATTAGATGTCACCCGTTAGATAAGAGTGACATACTTAGGGTTGACCCTCTAGTTTAGGACTGATCTCAGGGGTCACCCATTATTTAGGACTTAATTTGCAGCAGTTGTTAGTACCCATGGCACGGTGCTAGCACCCTTCCAATTAGGGTTACAGATTAGACCCATATCAGCTCAGCTTTGGGGCATGTCAGTTAGATGATTACCTCCCACAGTTTTAGTCTCAGCCTTCAGAATAAAACTCAGTTCAGTTCTATAGAATTAGGATTGCCAGATACAGTCAATCAGTATCAGTAACTCAAATTATCAGTTACTCAGTTATCAAAATTTAGTACTTAGCTTTAGAAAAGCTCAGTTATAGTATATATATATATCAGTTATAGTAGCTTTAGTAGTTTCAGTTATCCATGTGCTCTCATGTTCAGTTACTCTATATCATTCAGATATTTATTGTTCATACATATGAACCCCTGCATTCATCTCTACCTCATCTAGCATACCAGTACATTCCACATACTGACGCATACTCTTTCTTTATGCTATAATGTCTTATATCATAGGTTCGGATGCTTAGGTTCCCGATCGCACATAATCAGATTTCAATTCAGCTAGCAGTATCAGACTTAGTAGTGAGTCCTCATCTATCGAGGATATGCCTTATTTTAGTATTTTCAGTAGATACAGTATTTCAATAGATGGAGTTAGTTGGGGGATTGTCCTATTAACTCCACTTTCAAACAGTTTCAGTTAGAAGCTTTTCAGACTAAATTTTCTGACAGTATTTTAGATTCAGATGTTTTATCAGATAGTATTATTCTTTATTAATATTTCAGATAATTGAACCTTACGGCATTTCAGCCTATTTTTGCATTTATTACAGTATATTTATTCAGTGTTTACAACGGATATTAGTCATGGGTTAGCTTTTGGTCCTTTAGGGTCGCAAGCACCGTGTATCATCCAAGGTACCTACTCGGGGCATTACAAACTCGGGATTAGAGCCTAAGGTTCAATAGAGTCCTAGGGAGTCTGAAAACCGCATCACGTAAAGTCTTGTGCATGGGTGTGTAGCGCGCCACACTTATGGACTGGAGGCTATGAGATGTTTTAGGAAAAGTTTCCCTTCTTTTAGTATTCATGTTGTGTGAGTGAGCATGAGCTCAAGTTAAAGACTCTCAGTATAATCTGCTTCTTTCTTTTATTTATAGAACATGCCTCCCAAAAAAGACTAACGAAAAAGGAACCAGAAATTAGTCAGCACCTCAACCCGTTCAGGTAGATCCCCTGGATGAGAATGTCTCTCATGCAAAATTTAGAGCTGCATTCACTACTTTAGCCAATTCAGTAGTAGCTCAGAATGAACAACTAACTGCTGTTCTAGCCAATCCAGTGGCTAATACTACTGCAACCAATATTCAGGACTTTACCCAAATGAATCCTCCTTTCTTTACAAGATCAGGTTCAAAAAGTCACAAATATCATGGGAGTGACTTCCAGTGAGAGTGTTGAATTAGCTGCCTATTAGCTACAAGATGTAGCCCATACTTGGTTTAAGCAATGGAAAGTACATAGGGGTGTTGATGCAGGGCCTATAGAATGGGAAGAGTTTGCCACAACTTTCTTAGATAGATTTTTCCCATTAGAGTTGAGAGAGGCCAAGGTGTTAGAATTTATTAACTTGAGGCAGGGCAGCATGAGCGTGAAGGAGTATTCCCTTAAGTTTACTCAATTAGCTAGATATGCTCCTCATGTAGTAGTAGACAATAAATCCAGAATGTGCAAGTTTGTATCTGGGGTGTCAGATAGTGTAGTTAAGAAGTGCAAAACTATGATGTTAATTTAGGAGATGGAAATATCTAGGATTATGGTCCATGCTCAACAGATTGAAGAGAAGAAGCTTAAGAAGAAGGAGAGGGAAAACAAGAGAGCCAGAATAGGTAGCTTCAAGTTCAATCAGCCTAAGTTAGAGAGCGATAACTATTCCCAGTTTTATCTAAAATCTTCAGTTCCATCTCCGTTCTCAGCCAGTGCTCCAGTCCCCAAGTTCAAGAATGACAATCATGATGGGGCGCTATGCTCCCAAACCCATGGTAGTGTGAGAAGTAGTCATACCCATCCGCTTTATAAAGAGTGTGGTAGACATCACCTAGGTGTGTGTAGAGCAGGCAGCAAAGTATGTTTTGGATGTGGTAAGCCAGACCATAAGATGCGGGAGTGTAGAGTAATGGCTCAGAGGGGAAAATATTTGCGTCAGCAAGGCGCCACTTCCTATACCACAAGTGGTCAACACCAGAACTGATTTGGGTCTCCTAATATAGTCTATGCACTCAAGTCTCTCCATGATTAGTGAAGTCGTCTAATATAGTTATGGGTATGTTATGAGTCTTTCATTTAATGTTTATGCTTAGTTAGATTCTGAGGCTTCTCTTCCTTTGTAATCCTTATATAGCCATCAACTCGATATCAGACCCGAAATATTAGTAGAGCCCTCCTTAGTGTCTATCTTAGACTCTAGAAGTAAAGTGGTGACAATTTGGTTTAGAGTTTATTAAGTGATTCACATATTTAGAATAATGGCTTTAAGCCAAGGGAGAGATGGTAGAACAAGTCACCAAGTTAGACTTTTAGGTTTTAGTAGTAGGGTCAGCATGTGTAAGAAAAATAGTAGGAAGGGATGATGCCCAACCCGTCTTTACCTTAGTGTAAAGTTTTGTACTTTAGCTATCAAAATATCTAATCGTGCCCAATATGTCATCTCTATGATCATAGATCATATTCGGGCAAATTATAAAAAATTATACATGCTTACAGTTCCTAGTATAAGGAGTTCTAGTTCACTCAGTAATTAGTTCCAGTACAGTCTCAGTTACCATCTTAGTTATAGTCTCAGTCACAGTCTTAGCCTAGTAATCATATCAGTACCTCAGTTTACAGACTATTTCAGAATCGTGTTATACGTTTGGTCTTGCATTCGCAGATAATACATTTTTCATGAATTTATGCTCAGTTATCTTATGTTACTCGGTCAGTCTCTTTCTCATATTCATAATACTTTACAGTTTCAGTCCAGTTATTCATACTAAGTATAGTTAAGTTTTACATGCCCAATATTCAGCTATCAACCACTCAATTAATCAGATAAGTTAGTATGTTTAAGCATTCGTGCTCAGCGTCCTTATGAATATTTTCATTAGTCGCAAGTGAAATGTACTGAGGTAAAGTGTATTATTGAGAGAGTATTCGAGGAATATGTCTAAGCTTAAAATTTTATAGTTACAGTGCATAAGGCTCAGTCACTTTATTTTATGATAATGTTTCGTAGGCCTCGCCTCATGTTACAGAATTTTAGCCATGTTGCAATTTCTTATTCAGACATTTTACTCAGCTCATGCCAAGATCCCTTGCTCCCTAAGGTCATTAGAACTTCATAGAAAGAATGTTGAAGGATTACTCCAGTTAAGAATAAGCTTTTAGTATGAGTTAGTTTGTACAGCTAGCAATTCAGTTTAGCAGTCTGGCAGACAAGTCCCTATGGTTTCCACCTCTCTTATCTATGAGGAAAATTCCCTCACAACTATGCAAGTCATAAATTCAGATCAAACCAGATCATTAGTTTCAGATCCCAAATATTAAGTCATGATTCAGTTTGTAGGTTCCTGTGCACTATCTCAGCTTTTCCTTAGTATCTCAGCCAAGTCAGTATTTCTTCGAGGGACATAATGTCCCAATGCGGAGATGCACTATAAACCTCGAGCTTTCATGCCCTAAACATTTTAGTTTCTCTTTATGTAAAGAATCCAGTTTGGGGTAATAGGTACTCATAAGTTGACCCTCAAGTTCCAATCTAAGCCGTATGACATGTATGCAAGAAAATCAATTCAGCTCATGCAAATTCAGTATGAAAATTTAGTTTATTAGTAGTTTCAGTCAGGTGTTCTATGCATCAGATATGCGTGTATGGTATAAGAACTCAGCTTGTCAGTAGTTCAGTCATGTAGTCATGTTTTAGTATGCATGTTTGGTGTGTCAGCTCAGTCTATTAGTGTTTTTCAGACTAACCAGTCTCATTCGGGGATGAATATTCCCAAAGGGGAGATATTGTAATACTCCATGTTTCCCTAGCTTAACTTAACCCTCAATATATGATTTACCCAATATAAATTTTTTGAAACACTTAGTATTTTTTAGTTTGGAGACTGTCATTTCGTAGGAAATTTAATTAGTTTTCCAACCATATAAAATTTACCTAAATCCAATAATTGGGTAAGAAGTTATGGCTAGTTTATGTTTCAGTCATTAAACACCATCACTGAGTCCAGTAGTGCTTCGCGGAGTATGTATAAATGAAAATTGTCAATTTCTAATATGACTCTGTGATCTCACCGCATCACGGAGGTCTTTCATTTCCCAATTATCACTTTTTCAGTGTTGCTTTGCGATAATGGCATGTCGTGCCAAGGCCCAGTTTCCCATCCAGTAAGGCACCACGATGTCACTGCATCGCGCCATCAACCCAGTTCCCAGTTGTCCACTTTCCAGTGGCACGACATGATAGTGGTGCATTGCGCCAGGTGCCCAATTCAAAAATTTTTATGAAAAATTTAAAGGATTTCTAGGGTTAAAACAACCTTTTCCTATGATTTTATTATGCCCAGATATGGGATTTAATCCCTAATTACATCTTTAGCTACTCATTATTCAATTCATCCCCAAATTAAGATTATTCTCTCTCAAACTAGCAAAACCCTAGCTCTCAAGAGATCAAGAACAAAGCTTAAAGATTCACCAAGGACTTTAAGAACTCATCAAATTAAGGTATGTTTGGTGTTCATCTATGGGTCCCTATCACCCATAGAGCCCAAGAATCCATTTTTAAAACTTCAAGATTTATGATTCATGATTTACATGTATGAAATTGGATTGCATCTATGTTCTTGACATTAATTAAGTTTCAATCTATGATTAATGGTAGATTCCATGAAATTAAATATCATGTGTATTGAATTAAGTAACCCCCATGTTATAATCTATGAATTTGCAAGTTTGGGCATTGTAATTGCCATGTTTATATGATTATCCATGATTAAAATTCAAAGTTCCAAAAAATGTTCCTAGTAAGTGTTGATTTACATGATATTTATGATAAACCTTTCAATTTGCAAGCTGATTGTTATAACCATGTTAACCCTAAGTGTTTATGATCTAATGGACCAAGTATGCTTCCCATGTGTTTGATGAAATCTCTATAAATGAATTATGATCATGTGAACATTGTTATGCTATTCAAGATTATACTTCGCTTTACTTTTCATGCCATCGAGTCCTAAAGGTAATAATACCTGACAATTTAGCTATTTACCTTGAGCCAGTGTCAGTTATAGAATCGTATCAGTCATGTAATGATCAGTAAAACTCAGTTAGTTACAAAACTTAGGAAAAACTTTGTATCAGTCCAGTCCAGTTCAGTATACTCAGTTCAGTGTTTATCAGTTGGGAGTAGGTTTTAGCACCGAGCGAGCCTAGGGATGGGGGTGCATCTGTTATCAAGGACTGGGTCCTTAGAAGCAATCCCTAAGTTCCAAAATGATGTAGCTAGCGTAGGTTATGAGATGTCACCTGTTAGATAGGACTAGCATAGGACTAGCATACTCCGGGGTCACCCGCTAGTTTAGGACTGATCTCAAGGGTCACTCGTTAGTTAGGACTAACTCCATAATAATTATTAGTACTTGTGGCATGTTGTTTGCACTCTTCCAATCAGGGTTATAGATTGGACCCCTATCAACTCAAATTTGGCGTATGTCGGTTAGCTGATTACCTCCCATAATTTCAGTCTCAACCTTCAAAATAGGACTCAGTTCAGTTCTGCAGAATCAGGACTATCAGATATGGTTAATCAGTATCAGTAACTCAGATTATCAGTTACTCAGTAATCAGAATTTAGTACTTAGCTTCAGAAAAGCTCAGTTACAGTACACACACACACACACACACATATATATATATATGCACAGATTGCATACTCAGTACTTACATACATATGAACCCTACATGCATCCTTACCTCATCTAGCATACCACATTCAATGTATTGAAGCATACTCTTTCTTTGTGCTATGATGTCTTATATTATAGATTCGGACGTCAGGTTCCCAACCACACATAGTCAGATTTTGATTCAGCCAGTAGTATCAGACTGTGTAGTGAGTCCTCATCTATTAAGAATATGCCTTATTTTAGTATTTTTAATAGATACAGTATTTTAATAGATGGAGTTAGTTGGGGGATTGTCCTATCAACTCTACTTTCAGACAATTTCAGTTAGAGGATTTTCAGACTAGATTTTCAAGATAATATTTTAGATTTAGATATTGTTATCAAATGTATTATTCTTTATTAGTATTTTAGATAATTGAAACTTATGGCATTTCAACCTATTTCTGCATTTATTATAGTATAATGGGTTAGCTTGTGGTCCTTCAGGGTCATAAGCACAGTGTAGCATCTAGGGTACAGACTCGAGGCATTACAGACACAACGTCAGTTTATGTTACAAAGATGAATCGACCCTACACTTTATATAACAATAGTAAACTACCATCACTGAGCTTTGTGAGACTAAGAATGAGACACTTTGAATTTTCTCCTTGAGGTGGCATGAAAATATCTGCTTTTAGTCTTCTCTTTTTATTATTTCGGCTGCTACCCTTCATAAGAAAATGCAAGGGATTCTTCTCAATCAAGGATATGAATTGATTCCTTGATTAAGGGATGTAGCCATGTATAATGTCCATATATGACTTTGAATTACGTGCATATCAGATATGTCCGTGATCTATATTTCCTTTTTGAATTTGATGCCTTGCCGATGTACTTGTGATATCTTTTCTTCTTTATTGATTTGTTCTTTTGTGAATCTAGGGATTTCAACCATGATTATGAGAGGGTTAATCCTTCTTCTATTTTTGTGATACTTGATTAATCTACTTACTATGCCGAGGTCCTCCATTCTAAATGTTATGAATATTAATGATACCAAGCCTTTTTCATAGAAATCAAAATCTTTCTTCTAGTAGAGGTTTTGTAAAGATATCTGCTAGTTGATTTTTAGAGTCAACAAAGTTTAGGCAAAAGTCACCATTTTCAACATGATCTCGAATGAAATGATTCTTGATATCAATATGTTTAGCCCAAGATTGATGCACAATGTACCTAGATAGGCCGATGGAACTAGTGTTATCATACATAATAGGAATATATTCAAAAGCTAAGTCGAAGTGAAAAATATGATGCATAAACCAAAGAATTTGAGTGCCACAGCTTCTAATAGGTATTCATCTTCTGTGGTTGAGAGACCAATGAAAATCTATTTCTTGCTGTGCTAAGAGATTAGAGCATCGCCAAGAATTTGACATATTTTGCTGGTGCTCTTCCTGTCACTTTTGTCTCCTGCAAAATTAGTATCTGAATATCAGATTAAATCAAAATATGAAGAGTAGGGATACCATAGACGTGGTATTGTGTTTCTATTAGATATAGGATGACTTATTTGACAGTGGTGAGATGAAATTCCTTAGAAGTCGACTGGAATCTTACTCATTTGCACACGTTGAATAGAATATATGGCTGACTTGCAGTTAAGCAGAGTAGATATTTGATCATCCATTGGTATATTTTTTCATCAACGTCCTTTCTTGCCAAATCTAAATCAATTCTTTTGAATGGACTCATGGTTATTCCATAGGCCTTTTCCTTCTCCATGACAAACTTTTTAATGAGTTCTTTCTTGTATTTGGTTTGACAGATAAAGGTGCCCTTGGGAGTTTGCTTGATTTTTAGTCCCAGAAAGAATGAGAGATTGCCCTTACATCAAATTAGAAAAATTCTTACAAATAGAGAGGTTAGAACTACCAAATATATCATCAATGTAAACTTGCACAATGAGGAGATTTGAATCAAGCTTTTAAATGAACAAAGCTGTGTCAATTTTACCCCTTTGGAGATTTTTATTTAGTAGAAAAGTACTCAATCTCTCATACCAAGCTTTTGGGGCTTGTTTGAGGCCGTAGAGTGCTTTTGATAATTTAAAAATATGATTTGTAAATGAAGGATCTTTAAATCTATGGGGTTGTTTTACGAAAACTTCATCATAATAATGCCATTTAATAAAGCACTTTTTACATCCATTTGATATAATTTAAAACATCTGAATGGGCCAAAAACTAGTCAAATTCGTACTGACTCTAACCTAGCCACATGGGAAAAGATTTTGTCATAATCAATACCTTCTTGTTGAGAGTAGCCTTGAGCTATGACCCTGGCTTTATTTTTGATAACTTTACCTTTTTTATTTACCTTATTTCTGTAGACCCATCTGGTTCCGATTACTAAGCAGTTTCTTGGTCTTTCAACTAGTGTCAAAACTTAATTTTGTTCAAATTGTTCTAGTTCTTCCTTCATAGATTCAACCCATGATTCATTATTGAGAGCTTTATTAGTATTCTTTAATTTGATTTTAGACACAAGGGCAACAGATGCTTGCGTCCTTAATGATGCTTTGGTCTACACTTTATCTTCTGGATTTCTGATGATGAGTTAATTTAGATGCTTCCATCTTGCTTAAACTCCTTTGGAATGTTTGGCCTCCCTATTTCTACTGTAGTCAACTTGTCTTGAGAGGGATCTAGGGTTGAGCTGAAATCTTCTCCAGTCTGTACATTACTTACCTGTTCTTCATCAAAACTTATACTCGTAGTGCAGTGGTTAGATTCATCAAAGACAATATGCATAGATTCCTCAACAACCAAAGTTCTTTTATTAAAAACCCTATAAGAACGACTAGTGGGAGAGTACCCAAGGAAAATACCTTTGTCACTCCTTGGATCGAACTTTCCTAGGGTATTCTTACTATTGTTGTGAGTAAAATATTTACATCTAAAGGGATGGATGTGTTCGATGTTGCACTTCATTCCTCTCTAGAGTTTATATAGTGTTTTCTTTAAAATCGGTCTGATTAGACACCTATTGATGATATGACATGCTATGCTAACTGCTTCTGCCCAAAAGTAATCTAGAGATTATGTTATAACAACATTGTTCTAGTGGTTTCCTGTAGGGATAGGTTCTTTCATTCCAATACACCATTTTGTTGGGGAGATTGTGGTGAAGAGAAGTTCTGAGAGTATCTATTTTGAGCATAATTATAACATCCCATATTTTTCTTGTATTTGTTCTAATTATATGGAACTTGGTATAGCCTTTTGATATATATAACGTATGGGAATTGTTATGCAAGTATTAATGGTATAGATGGAATTATAGATGCTGCCCGTACAGTTTAATGTGATGCGACTAAGTTAACGTTAAGATAACTATTTAAACTTGGAATCGTAAGCTAGTATTTGAATCTAAAGTTTAAAGTGACCAAGTGTGTATAAGTTGAAGGTTAGATTAAAGGGATTAGGAGCTGAAAATGGAGAAAAATATTGAGGTGCTTGCTTGACTTATTTAAGCTAGTAGGTGAGTCACCTACTTAAGTTGTTTGGACCAAATTAATGGACCCATGGCTATGGATCAGATTTGGGTCTATGCTAATATACTCATTTGGGCCAAATTGAATAAAAGAGAAAGAAAATGGATAAATGGCCCAACACACCAATCTGTCAAGGCACAAATATAATTGAGCCCAACAAGAAATTAAGCAAGTAGGAGCATCACCTACTTTGAAGTTTCAGTAGCTTGGACCCTTAAGTAGGTGCATCACCTACTTGGACCAATTTGACCAATTTCATGGTCCAAAATGCAGCTAAGGAGGTGGACAAGATAGGGCCTTTAAAAGGCCAAGTTGCTGGTCATTTTACTTCACTTTTAAGTCACAAAAAGGAGTATATTTCAGCAAATTTCTCTACTCTCTCTAAAACAACAAGAACAGAAGCCCTATTTTTCCTTCTAGGGTTCTTGAAGAAACCCTCACTTTTGCAGCCCAAGGTAAGTGAAAAACACTTAAGGTTTTGTTTAATTATCCCATGGAAGATTAGAAAAACAAGTTATAAGTGTTTGACAATAAGTACATGGCTGATTATAGAACAAGTTGTTTGTTCATGTTTCCTTGTTATTGAGGAACTTTTTTCTTCTTATTTGGTTTAAGTGTGAAGGAAAGTTCAAGCTCTTGAAGAGTTCAATTAAAAGAATAAGTTGCTGAATTGAGGTAAGGTGATTGCTCCATGTTATTTTTCTTATATATGAATTTGAGAGGGGATTATGGATGTCTTGTTATTGAGAACTCAAGAGATGATGAGTTCAATAATTGATTGCTACAATAAAAGGGATTTGGGACTATTTTGTGGACTGTTTTGTATGTATATGTCATGGGCTTCCACGTTGAAGTTGGATAAAGGTGTGATGAGTTTATAATGAATTATAGAAGAAAGATGTGGTGATACACCACCGAACTAATATTTGCTGGACAATCTATTTTGCGTATTGTTTGGAATGTGTAATGAAGTCGAGGTAGTTTTGGTGAACCTTATAAGAACCTAAATGGTATGTGGGTGCAATTGGATGAAAAAACGGATTAAAATAACACCCTTGTTTGATAGATTAGTAGTTGCTGCCCGGTTACTGTTTTGGGTGAAATTAAGTATCTCAAATGTGTTGATTGGTTACTAATACTAGTTTACCCTATATTCTATTGTAGATAAGTAATATAAAAGGCGAGAAGTCAAGTCGGATTACTTTCGGAGTCAAATAACCAGTTATGTAAGGCATACTCTATCTCACACTCTTTGGCATGAAGTCAACAATTGCTCCATCAAGCAAGTTTCCGAGGTTATCCTATAACAAAGTGCTACATAATGGCAGAACATTGCACTCCATGTATCCAATGACCTTGTTCCCACTCTCTAACACATTAGAACACCTCAATACGTGCTTATTATTATTAAATTTGCGCGTCTATCTTCACTAGAAAATTTCAGGAGTTCTCCGTTTGTTCAAATAAGACCCATGTGTTATTTCAGCTCCTAAACACTTTATTTGTGTGCCAACGGCTCCCTACCTCATTGTTGTTGCATTAAGTGTCTATTTACATGTCTCTTATTAGCGTATTACTGGTTCAAGGTACCATAATGTGATGACCACCAAAGTAACAACCTCAAAGCTAAATAAACTAAGTAATGCAAATCTGTAAAATAACGAGTCATAGCTTAGGGGCACTTGCCTAGCATGGGTCGATCTCGATACCTTTATTTGTGGGTGGCAGCTCAGGGGCATAAGCTTAGCATGGGCCGATCCCAATCTTTATATATAGGTGGCAGCTCAGGGGCGTAAGCCTAGCATGGGCAGATCCTAATTTATCTATTTACCACTGATCAGCTGGTCATTTGCATTATATATGGCTTACAAATATTATGAAGTAAGAAGGGTAAAAATAAAGAAAGGAACGTAATATATGTAGTCCCACAAGTTTATATAAAGGTGGTCTACTAGTACTACTTATACATTTGTATCTGATTTTTATTGAGCTCGTGTACCATGTGTTGTTACTTTTAATCTTACATATTCAGTACATATTTTTGTACTGACGCCCCTCATGGAGGACCTGTATTTCATGCTGAAGGCACAGGTACTTCAGCTCATACACCTCACTCGTAGGAGCGCAGGCTATTCCGTGCATATTGGTGAGCTCCAGGTTGATTCGGGGCTTTTCGAGTCTGTTCCATATGTTTTGGTATTGTGTAGTAGGTTAAGAGTAAGACGGGGGGTTTATCCCGACCCTAACTAAGTCTATGTATCTTGCAGAGGCTTTGTAGACTAATGTAAAGTTATAGTAGTGTCCTGATTTTAGACATGGTGGCCCCATCGGCCAAATGTTGTACATATTAGTTTGTGCGTCCATGTGTCGTTATTTTCATCGATACATAATATCATGTTGTCAGAATATTTGGTTGTCACAGTTACATACATGGGAAGTACAAGGTTATGAATTGGTTCTCTCAGGCCTTTACGGCTACGGGTGCCTGTCCGCCTCAATAGGATTTGAGGCGTGACAATAATATTCTTGAAATGCCTTATTTTCAAATTGGTCTCTATGATCATTGTGAATGTAGGTGATGAGGTGCCCGACTTCTCTCTGTATTTTTCTACAAAAAAATCTCAAAATTTGTGAAAGCTTCATGTTTATGTCCAAGAAACATAACCCTGGTAAATCTTGAGTAATTATTAACTATGACAAAAACATATCTTTTTCCACCAATACTTATAGTTTTGGTGGTACCAAAAAGATCCATGTGGATTGTTTGGAGAGGTATGGTAGTAGAGACAATGCCCTTTGCTTTGAAAGATGTTCTAGTCTGTTTACCCAGTTGCCAAGCATCTTACATGTGATCCCTTTTAAATTTGAGTTTTGGTAGACCTTTCACCAAATCAAGCCTAGACAGTTTCTCAATAATGTGCATGTTGGCATGCCCGAGCTTTCTGTGCCACAACCAAGTGCCATTGGCTTGCATAGTAAGGTAGGTCAGGGTAGCAAAGTCAGGACTATTTAAAATATAAATGTTATCAATGCGTTCATCGATAAGTGAGATATTTCTTTTGTAGTGTTTAATTGAGCAGCTTTCAACTTTGAAGAGCACTCCAAACCCGGTGTCACATAGTTGACTGATACTGAGCAGGTTGTGTTTGAGACTGTCTACTAGGTATAATTCAGTGAATTTGCATGATGATTGAGTCTTACTGAGCCGACTCCAATGACGTTGCCTCGGCATTGTCACCAAATATGACTGACCCTCTATCCACTTCTTTAGGGAAGAAAAGTTTTCTTTTTTTCCAGTCATATGTCTGTAACATCCACTGTCAATAGCCCACATTTCTTTTCTGTAGCTCTTGCAGATTTATTTCTGCAAAACAAGAAGATTAATTTTATTTAGGTACACAAGTGATCTTGGGTCCTTTCGGGTTAGATGTGCTTTTCTAATTTTATTTAGGTAATACAAGTGATCTTGGGTCCTTTCGGGTTAGATGTGCTTTCCTTGGGCTTCCAAACACGCATACTTTAAGGCTTATGTCTGCAGCTGTAGGATTTGTGTGCTCTCTGTCCAAAAGTAAAGCAGATGGGTTCTCAAAAAGAAAAAGAGGTCTTAGATGATTTAAGTGACCCTAAGAAGAAACTCAGATTACATTTTAAGGAGTTTGTTCCTATGAAATTGTGGCTTGGGGACATTTTAAGATTGTTTAATTTGGTTTTTGCATCACCAAGTTCTTCATGAAGCAAGCCATTTTCAACTTGACATGACTCTATTTCTATTTTCCCGTTTCTTCGTTCTTCTAGGATTTTTTTTTAAAACAAGCTTCAGAACTTTTCTTTTCTTGAGCAAGCTTTTAATATTCATCTATGATTTTTTGAAGTTCAAGAGTATTATAGTTATGACAGTTATGTGGCCTTACCTCACTAGGTCCACCTGTTGCTATAAAGCACATATTCGCAGCCTCTGTTTCTTCTTTAGTTTCATCTTCATCATTCTAGGCCCCTAAAATTTAATTCTTTCTAGATGATCGTCATCTCAATTGTGGACAATTTTGTTTGAAGTGTCCAAGTCTTCCACAATAGTAACAGAGATCATTATTTCTGGTGTAGTCATTGTTTTTGCCTCCCTGGGATCTTTGTTGTCTCTGTCTCATGATCTGCCTTACCGCACGGTTGATGGGGGATATTCCTTCACTATCATTATTTTCCAAAATGTCCTCCTCTCCGATTGAAGTATCATAGAAATCTACTATTTTCTTTGTTCCATCCTTGTGAAACCTGTTGATATAATTTTTGTCATATGTAATAAGGTTACCTCACAGTTCATCATATGTCATGTTGTGAAGGTGTCTGTCTTTCAAAATGGCAACCTTGGTTTCCTAAGTCTTTGGGAGACTTTGAACCATCTTCTGGACTTGTAGGCTGTGAAGATAGATCATCCCTAGTGACTTTAGTTCGCACACAATTTTGCTGAATCTGGCAAACATTGTTTCAATATCCTCATTTTCCTCCATTTTGAATAATTCATAATCATTCACAAGAGCAGCAAGTTTTTACTTCTTAACTTGGGTGGTTCCTTCACAAGTTACCTTTAGTTTGTCCGACAATTCTTTTGCTATCTCTCGCGTTGAAATCTTGTCGTATTCTTCTCCACTAACTGCATACAAAAGTAAGCTTATAACACTTAAGTTAGTTTGGATTGCCTCCTGGTTTTCTTTGTTAATATCAAAATTTTCAAGATCTTCCATATCAATAATAATGGATTTTTTATCCTCGTCGTTTTGTTTCTCCTTGAGCCTAGAATTGGCTTAGGATCCTTTTTATGACAACCCAGGATTAGTAGTCATTTGATTTAACAAAGATTGTGAATCTGTTATTCCAGTATGAGTAGTGTTTTCCATTAAAGTATGGTGGTTTTATGGAGGAGTGACCATTCTGAAAAAGAGCACCAGGAATTTGGTAATTGGCCATTTGATCTTTGCTCACTTATGGTTAGGCAATGCTATCTATGACACCTTCTCTAATACCAATTGAAATTCAAGAGGGGGGAGGGGGAATTGAAATTTTCTTTTGTGAGTCAACTCGCTTGTAGATCAAAACACTTCACAAACAAATTTAACTTAAACAATTAATCATGTAAATAATAAAGCATAAAGTAAACAACACAAAGATTTATCCTGGTTCAGCACACCAATCCATTGCCTACGTTTAGTCCCCTTGGGTTTCAAGTTTTCTTAAGATCGTTGAAGGTTTGGTTTGAGTACAATGATAAAAAAAAAGCTCTGAAGACTTATTTTGCTCCTTAAATCTTCTATTT
>NW_025823104.1:1153227-1216683 GCF_002878395.1 Capsicum annuum | reverse complement strand
CAATTGCCAATTAATCAACACTTATCAACTAATCATTATTTCCTAGAATCCATTTATATCATACCACATTATAAGCATTTCCTCATTTTTGACTTAGCTAGATTATCAATCTCATACCCCAAAGTCATTATATCATAGTAAGTATATCATCATAGCATAATATACATATCCAGATTTGAACTAATATACATATATACATACATATATATATATATATAAAATCAATAGCGAGATTTGAACTGGTAAATATATCATCAATAGCCAAACTTGAAACAGCAAGCATATCATTAATAGCCATACCTAAACCGATAAATATATCATCATAGCAAGACTTAAATCGGTAAATATATCATCAATAGCCAAACTTGAACTGGTAAATATATCATCAATAGCCAGACTCAAACTGGTAAATATATCATCAAAGTCATAATCATCCTCTGGACTCAAACCAGGTAAATATCATCAAAGTTATATGCATCTTCTAGATTCAAACTGATAATTATAAATATATCAACATAATCAATTGTATCATCAATGGCATAAGTAATAGAATAATCAATAGGAATCAACCCTTGCATTAACCAACATATCCATAAAGTGTCAAGGTTTCTCAATATTACCTCAATAAGAATTTCCAAGAGTATAACAAGCATATAAAGGTCTACAAGCTAACATACTTCTTAGCCTAAGGTGGGTCAAGGGCCCACTTCTGATCCTCAAAGTTCTATTTTTAGGAAAATTCTACCCAAACTAGGCTCAAGGTATCTAAATCCACTCTTTGATGTTAAGCAAGCCTTAATTAGTTCTGAGATATATAATTCACCTAAAATATGATCAACTAGTTCATTTATGCCAAATTTATAGTTTTTGATTAGCTCAAATGGTCCAACTAACCCAAATATATCAAATCATCATACCAACAGCTAAAACCCTTTCTAAATCTAACATAATATCATAAATATACTATGAATTAGCTTAATTTAACATGGGGTAAGTCCTAGCATACCTCGACACTGAAGAAAGCTCAAAGATCTGCTAAATCACTGCTTTTCCTTTTGAGAAGCTTCTGTAAGGTACCAAGCTATCAAAATTACATTTTACTCATCAATACAAAAATAATGTTACCCATATTGAACCATTATGCTTCGGGTTCAAAAATCATCCTAAATCCCATGTGGGTCCTATTTACAAAAAAAACCACATTTTTGAAATAACCCAACATTCTCACATGCTTAAGGAATTATTATCCTAAAAATGGATGGAATTCGAGCTAATTTGGGGCTAAAATCAAGCCTCCAATCTTTTGGAATTTTTAATAAGAAATGGGAAAATCCACCATGAAACTAGAGGAATCTTATCTCAAATTCGATACAGATTCAAGAAATAATCCTTGACCAAGCTCCTAGAAACACCCAAAAGCATTAATTTCAATCTATCTCTCTAATTAGGGTTTAAGCTCTCAAGAAAATAGATGAAGAATAGCAAAAATAAGTTGAAATTAGCCTATTTATACCTATACCAGGTATTCAGGTCCTGCGATCGTGATTATTGAGGCTACACCAATAAATTGTGATCACGACAAGCCATCGCAATTGCAACACTTGGGGCCTATTAGGGGTATTGCGATCACGACCCTTGTCTCGTAATTGTAATGCATGAGAGACTCTGCTAAACCCTCAGGATTCATTTGGATTCCCGTATATTCAAACGGATTATATAACCATACCAAAATTGATGTTTTAGACTCAATGACATAGTCATAATTTCCAATCGAGGTTATTTAACAAAATATGGGTCCCACATCTATTCTTCATTTCCTTAACATTCCAACTAATAGGTTGAAATAATCCTGAGCTTTAAAACCCGAACCAAAGCCCACCTAGACAGATATCAATATTTTAGAGCTGCTAGAAAAGTCAAAATTTGCATTTAAGGTCGTTTGACTGAATTTTTGCCTGGTGGCCATTTGGAACCAGCAAAAACTTCAAAACAGGAAATTGGCTCTAAAAACCAAATGAACTGCCCAATAACTGAATTGTTAGTTTCAGCAAGTCATAACTAACTTAGGGAACTATAGAGAAGCTCTAATGGCAAAAATAAGCAGAAATAAGAAACTTATGACACCATCGGAGTCATGTGAGGCTTTGTTAGCTTCGTCACTCAACACCTTATCCTGAATCACTCTCAAGCCAACATATGAAACTGATGAGCCCAAACCTACTCTATCACAGAAGATCTAGTCTCCAAAAATGCCAAAACATACCCAAGTGTTGAAATATCAAGCCAAACTATCTTGTTAGCCCAATAATGAACCTCTAAGTCTAAAGGATTCTCCTGGGTCAAAAAATGTGCCATGTTACCCATACTAGTCGACTTTCAGCTCAAGGCATCTGCAAACACATTCGCCTTTCCCAGATGATAGAGAATAATAATGTCATAATCCTTAAGTAGCTTAAGCCGATCTCGCTGGATAAAGAAAACTAAAGTCTATGGTGATCCAAGAAGATCTCACGATAGACTTCAAATAAATAATGGCTCTACAACTTCAAAGCAAACACCCACAACTCCAAATCATAGGTACGATAATTCTTCTCATGGAGATTTAATTGACGAGAAGCATATGCAATCACCTTACCCTCCTGCATCAACACAACACCTAACCCAACACCAAAAGCATAACAAAAGATGTAAAACCCACACCCTTCTTGGGCAAAGTCAAGATAGAGGCTGGTGTCAATAAATCCTTGAGCTTTTGAAAGCTCGCTTCACAAGCATCAGATCACTAAAAGGAAATCTTCTTCTAAGTCAACTTGGTAAATAGAGGCGCAATAGTTAAAAAACCCTCAAGAAAATATCAGTAATATCCTATTAAATCAATAAAGCTTCAAATCTCTATTGGAGAAGTAGGCCTAGCCAAATCACGAACTGATGCAATATTGGTCGGATCAAGCATAATACCATCTTTGGTCACAACGTAACCCAAGAAATAGAAAGACTCTACCCAAAACTCACACTTGGAGATCCTGCCTTCGCGATTGTGATATATTGGGGCTGTATTAGTGAATCACAATCTAGTTAAGCAACTATGATCGTGACACTTGGGACCTACTAGGGGTACTACGATTGCAACTCCTGGCTTGCTATTTTGATGCACTAGATAAGAACAGTAGACTTGGAATTTTCCAAGTCTTCACTAATCCCTTGGGATTCACTTGGATTTTTGTATACGCAAGTGGACTATGTAACCATGCCAAATTCAATTCTCTAGACTAAATGGCATATTTGAACTTTCTTATTTCAACAAAATATGGGTCCCACACCTAATTTTCATTTAACTTTCTAACCAATAGGTTAAAATAAGCTTGGGTGCCTCAAGACCCAAACCAAGAGTCCATCTAGCCAAAAATTGATATTTTGGGGCTTCTGGAACAGTCAGAATTTGCTTTTGAGGTTGTTTAGCGGATGTTTTCACCTAGTGGCCATTTGGAACCAATAAAGACTTCAAAGTAGGAAACTGACACTAAAAAACAAATGAACTCCCCAGTAACTGAACTGTCAGTTCTAGCAAGCCATAAATGACTTAGGTAGCTATAGAGAAGCTCTAATGGAAAAAATAAGTAAAAACAAGGAAAAAGACCTGAAGGGTCATTACAATATCCACTACTAAAAGAACTTTCATCTGCAAAACTTAAGGATTAGGATATATTTATAGTCTCGAACAGGTGAGTATACTGGGTCCACTTAACGTTAACTATAGGAATCTCCCTAGTGCTTAACCACCTGACATCACTTGCCAAAATAAACACATACTCCTCCACAAAGTTTAATCGCTCATCTAGTCGGACTGAGTCCTATCTAAGCATATAAGATAGATCAGGAATGTATTGCCACAACATAGAAACATGGAAAACTAGATGGACAACAAAAAAATTTAGAGGTAAAGATAACTTATAAGCCATCTCACTAACTGTGCAAAGAATCTCAAAAGGTCTAATATATCTATGGCTAAGCTTTCCCTTCCTCTCGAACCTCATTATTCCCTTCATGGACAATATAAAAGAAATACTTGATCACTAACTCCAAATCTCAAGGCACTGAGTCTACTGTCTACATAGTCCTTTTGTTTACTCTAGACTGCTCTCAACCTATCCTAAACACACTAACTCTATCCAACGACTCCTGAATAAAATAAGTACCATGGGGTCAAATCTTTAAAGTATCAAACCATCCAATTGGAGAACGAAATCTCCTACCTTATAAAGCCTCAAAAGGCTTTATCTCAATACTCAAATGATAACTAATGTTATAAGCAAACTCTGCCAAGGCTGAGTGCTCTTCCCGCTGGCCTTTAAATTCCATAACATAGGCTTAGAGTATAAAGCACCTGAATTGTCCGCCCCAGCCTAGCCATCAGTCTGCAAATGAAAGGCTGTACTCAAATCCACCTGAGTACCAACTTCTCCTAAAAAGCTCTCAAAAAGCTAGAAGTGAACATGAAACTGCGGTTTGAAATAATATATATGGGCACACCATGCAAATGGAAAATCTCACACATATAGATGCAAGCTTACCTCTTTTCACTGGAGGACATCTGAATTGGAAGGAAATATATTGAGTTGGTCAATCGATCTACAATGACCCAAATACCATAAAAACCACGGGAAGTGTGAGGCAAACCACTAATGAAATCCATGGTAATCTTCTCCCATTTCTACATGGGAATCGTAATCTCTAAATTAACCCACTAGGTCATTGAAGCTCGACTTTCACCTAGTAAAAACGTAGGCAACGAGCTATAAAATCCACCATATCACTCTTCATACCACTCCACCAATAATATTGTCTTAAGTCCCTATACATCTTAGATGTGCCCAAATTAATAGAACATCTAGAGTCGTGAGCCTCATGTAGAATCAATTCATCAATACTCAAAACACAATGCGGCCATCAAATTGCAAAAGACCCTATGAATCTATAATGTTCCTCTCGGACTTACCACTCAATATCAGATCACAAAGGAAGCAAAGCTTACTATCCTCAAACTGACGATCCCAAATCTGCCCAAAAAGTGAAGACCTCACCTTAACACGAGTGTGAATCCTTCTAGGGTATGAAATATCAAGGTGAACCATCAAGTTGGATAAGGAATAAATGACTCATGCCCATGGCCATCAAGGCATTTTCTACGACATTAGCCTTACCCAAATGATACAAGATGGAAACATCATAATCCTTAAGAAACTGTATCAATCTATGTTATCTAGCATTAAGCTCCCTTTGATTCATAAGATGCTGAAGACTGTGATGATCGGTGAAAATCTTAGAATGCATGCAATAAAGATAATTCCTCCAAATCTTAAGCACAAAAACTATTTCAGCCAACTCCAAATTCTGAGTGGGGGTAGTTACTCTCATGAACCTTAAGCTGTCTCAAAGCATAAGCAATAAAACAACCTTGCTGCATCGAAATACAACCCAAACCAATACTAGAAGCATCACAAAACATGGTGAATCCATTACCCTCAATAGAAAGAGATAGAATAGGAGTAAAAGTGTAAGGATTTCCTTGAGCTTTCCAAAGGTTGACTCACACTCCTCAAACCATCAAAAAGAAATCTCCTTCTGAGTCAATCTAGTCATAGGCACTGAAATAGTAGCAAAACCCTCGATGAAGCATCTATAATAACTATCCAAACCAATGAATCTATGGACTTCAATCAAAGATGTAGGTTTATCCCAATCATGAACAGCCTCAATCTTAGCTGGGTCTACCATAATACATCCTTAGATACCACATGTCCAAGGAATGTCACAAACTCAAGCCAAAACTAATACTTAGAGAGTTTAGTGAAAAGCACATGATCTCTAAAAGTTTGGAGCACGATCCAACAATATTACATATGCTCATCTCTACTCCCCGAATACACAAAGATGTCATCGATGAACATTATCACAAAGAAATCCAAATAAGGTCTGAACACTTGATTAATCAAATCCATAAATGTGATTGGGGAATTAGTCAAGCCTTAACATTACCAAGAACTCATAATGACCATAATGGGTCCTAAAAGCTGTCTTTGGAATATCCTCAGCCCGAATCCTCAACTGATGGTGTACACCAGGCATGGTGTAATACCCCGCATGTTTCTAAGCTAGGAGACGAACCATTTTTCCTACATATGAAATCTCTTATCCTGTGATTCATACTTGAGTACAAGACTTACAATGAGTATCCTAGTGATAAGATAGCTTATGATGCATTAAGCATGTTCATATGAGTCACTTAAGGTAATACAAGCTAAGAGTTTTTGAATTCATCAAGTTTTAGTGTTTGATTTTATAAGGGTCATATTATAATGAGTATAACTCGATATTAATATGGTATTTCTGCATATTTCTACCCACTTAATTATAGATAATCAAATTATCTTTCCAACGATATAAATTTTATCAAAATCTGACACCCGAGCTAGGAGTTATGGCTTTGCGAAGTAGAGTATGTTGCCTAACCAATAGCACATGGCCACTGAAAAGCATATGCGATAGCATATGCGGCTCCTATGTAAATATAGGTGATATCATATGCGGCACCTATATAGATATAGGCGATATCATATGCGGCGCCTATGTAAATTTAGGTAATCATATGCGGCACCTATGTAAATATAGGCGATAGCATATGCGGCGCCTATGTAGATATAGGCAATATCATATATGGTGCCTGTATAAATTTAGGCAATATCATATGCGGCACCTATGTAAATATATGCGATATCATATGCAGCGCATATCTTATGGTTTCAAGTGACTTAAACACTCCGTTTTGAGTTATTTTGAGGGTAATTAAGTCTTTTAAACTCCTTACACGTCCCTAAACTTAACCCTACAAAATAAGTTTTGAGGGTAATTAAGCTTGAAGATTCAATTTCAAGGAAATTCCTCCATCAATCATCAAGAATCTTTCTTCTAAGGTATGCATGAGTTGATTCATGGACTTCTTTTATCCATGAAGCTCAATAACCATCTTCTAAATTATGTATTATGATGTTTATGCTGTTGGTGGTTGATGTTCATGTGGTTGGAGTTTAATGATGCCTAAGATGGGATCTTTGTATGTTTTGTGTGAGGATATGGTGGTATTTAATGTATAAATATGTGAAATTGGTGGTTGAATATTTGTAATCTTGTTGAATCCACCTATGCCTAAGATGTGCATGCAAGGTATTTGTGAAAATACCTAAGGGAATAGAAATCATGCTTTTATGACATAATAAGTCCTAAATGACTATTCCATGTTCTAAGTTTATGTTCTACGTGATCCCCATGCTATTGTATTGAATTGAAGATGTTGTATCAGATGCTCATGATATTGTTGTGATATGGAATGACCATGTTATTGAAGCCATGCAAGTTTATACATGTTGTGTGCATTCCCGATCATGTGATAGTTTGTTGAGAATCATTCTTATTATGAAATCCTTACTTATGATATCATGAATTGTGGACTCTACTCTTATGATCAAGTCAGTCATGTGTGTCAGTTTCCTTCCATCAAGTCCTGGGGGAACTTGTACCCAAAAACTATAGTTGTATGCCTAGAGCCTTGTCATGTTTCAAGACATCCTTAGTCAAGCTATGCTCCATAGATTTCAGTTAGTCACGTGACTCAGAAAAACTCAGAAATCTCAGTAGTTCAGTAGTACCAGTAGTTTCAGTACTCTCAGTTAGACCTCAGATCTCAAGTAGCTTTTTCGTCAGTCAACGGAACTCAGTGAATTCAGCTTAGTTCAGCTAAGAAAATATTATCAGCTCAGTTAATCAGTTTATAAATCAGTTCAGTTCAGTTAGTCAGTTCAGCGCAGTTAATCTTTTTAGAGTCTTTCAGTTAGGAGTAGAGACTAGCACCGAGCAAATGTAGGGATGGCAGTTTTTCTTGTTATAAAAGCAGAGCCGTTAGCAGTAATCCCTATACTCCAGAACTATATAGCCAGTGCAAGACAGGAGTTACTCATCAGATTAAGGCTATACTTGACTATTATATTGCCTTAGGCTTGATTTCCTATTCAGGGTCACCCGTTAGAGAGGCTTGACCATAGTAGAGGTCTCTACCCATGGCACGGTATTGACACCCTTCCAATCAGGGCAAAGATTGGACCCCACCAGTACAATATCAGGGTATGTTGATTAGGTTACTACCTTCCACAGTCACATTTACAGTTACAGTTTCAATATCAGTCTTCAAAGTAGAAATCAGAAATTAGGACAGTCAGATACAGTCATCGATCTCAGTAAGGAACTCAAATAGTTCCATTGATTCCTGGACCATCCTGTCAGATAGGTTTTGTCCCATATTCAGATACTTATTATTAGATCTAGAGGTCACCTGGCAAACAGGCTTGATCTCAATCTCAGAGATCAGTTTTAGAGATCACTCGTTAGCTAGGACTGATCTCAGACTTAAATGTTCAGATACAGTTTAGAACTCAGATAGTTTTCCCCAAAATTAGGACTGTTAGATACAGTCATCCATGTTATCGGTCATTTAGTATCTCGGTATCACGAAACTCATGTTGTTAGACTTCAAACTCAAGTAGTTAGTATCTCTACGATTTTAGTAGTAGTTATGTATGTATGCATATATGTATTCTCACATTCATATTAGTCAGCATGTTCATGCATATAAACCCCATGCATTTAGCTTACCCCCACGTATACTCTGTACTTTAGTTGTACTGATTCATTTACGCTATGGTGCTTTCTTTTTATGTTACACCATAGGTTTTGAGGTGTAGATTCCAGATCAACAGTAGCAGTTCAGTAAGTAGTGAGTCCTCATCTTTTGAGGACATGATCATTACATTTATTATTCCAGTATTTCAGTTTATTTTCAGTTTAGGGAGTTAGTTGGAGACATGTTCCTTCAACTCCTTATTCAACCAGTTTAGAGGCTTTCAGAAGATTATAGAGTTTTCAGATTTAGACTTTAGTATTTTTAGTTTTTTTTTGGTACTGTGATACCACCTTATTTCTGATATTTTATTATTCAAGATTGAACGTTATGCCCTCTTTGTTCATGTTTCCATATTTTATATGTATATTATGCAGTTACAGGTACAGATATCAGTCATGGGTTAGCTTGTGGTCCTTCGGGGTCATGAGCACCGTGTAGCATTTCGGTTCAGAAAATTGGGGCATTACAAACTTGGTATCAGAGCCTAAGGTTCAATAGAGTCCTATGAAGTTTGAAAGCCGCATCTAGTGGTGTCTTCTACATGGGTGTGTTGCGTGCTACATTTATGTACAAGAGGCTATAAGATATTTTAGGAATAGTTTCCCTTCTTTCAATACTCATATCGTGCCAGTAAGCAAAAGCTTAAGTTGAACTCTCAATTTAATCCTTGTTCCTCTTTTGTTTGCAGAACATGCCTTCTAAGAAGAGAACAGGAAATTAGTCAGTCCCGTAGCCCACAGATCCTTTGAATGAGAATGTGTCATATGCAGAATTTTGGGCAGCTTTTAGGCGCTAGCCCAGGCTGTGACCACTAGTGTTTAGGGAAACCGACAGAGTGTAGCCCCACCCTAGAAAGATGGGGATTCAGCTGCCGCCAGAATTAGAAATTTTATGAGAATGAACCCTCCAGAATTCTTTTGGTCAGTAACAGGTGAGGACCTACAGCTGTATCTAGAAGAGGTAAAGAAGATCACCCAAATCATGTATGTTTCAGAGGAGGAGAGTGTGGAATTAGCATCCTATAGGCTGAAAGATATTGCTTATGATTGGGTAGTGTTGTGGAAGAAGAGTAGAGGGGAAGATGCAACTCCTATGACTTGGTAGATATTTTAGGATACCTTCTTAAATAAGTTTTTCCCGTTAGAGATGAGAGAAGCTAAGGTAGAAGAGTTTATAAACCCGAGACAAGGCTCTATGACAATGAAGGAGTATTGTCTTAAGTTCAACCAGTTAGCTAAGTGTGCTCCTGACTTGATAGCTGACCCCAGAGCGAGTATGAGTAAGTTTGTGACTGGTGTGTTTGGGTTAGTATTGAAAGAGTGTAGAACAGCTATGCTCAATAGGGACATGGACCTTGCTAGGTTAATGATACATGCTTAGCAGATCGAGGCAGATAAGTCTAAGGAGAGAGAGAGAGCTAATAAGAGATTTAGAATAGGTAGTTACAGCTTTTGTCTGGCTGGGTCACAGGGTGGTAATCGTTCTCACCATAGTCAGAAAAATTTAGCCCCTGTTCTATCTTCAGCTAGTATGCCCACACTTAACTTTGGAGATGCTAGTCATGGTGGGGCGCCAGGATCCAAAGCCCAGAGTAGTATTAGAAGTAAGCGTACTTATCCACTTTGTGGAGAGTGTGGCAAGAATCATCTAGGTGCATGTAGAGCTAATAATAGTCAGGTATGTTTTGGGTGCGATAAGCCTGGACACAGAATGCGGGAGTGTAGAGTGTTAGCTCAGAAAGGTAGAGATTCGCGTGAGCAGGCCGCAAATCCCAGTACCAATAGTGGTCAGCGTCAGAATCGACTTTATTCATTCTAGACTCACCCTGATCCAGAAAGTTTCCCCAACCTAGATTCGGGTACGTTACAAGTTTTTCATGGTCATTGTATGCATTGTTAGATATCTTACGCTCATTTGAGCTTATGTTTCCACATGAGTTGGTCAGTAACATTAGCAGGTCTATTTCAGTTCATGCATCATGTATTAGTCTCAGCTCTCCAATGTTTAGTTATAATCTAGTTCATAGATGCCCTTTGCATCACCCCAGTATCTCAGCAAGGTAAACATTCCTAGAGGGACATAGTGTCCCAAGGGGGAGATACCCCACCTTTTCTTGATGCTTTCATGTTCCCGCTATAAATTAGTTATCAAGTGCCATGGAATAATCAGTCAAGCTTTCAAGAGTTAGCTCAGTTAGATATTCAGGCATTAGATATACGTGTTTAGTAGAGAAAGTACTATTTATCAGTATCTTTACTCATACATTTACATATCATGTCAGTCATGTAATCATGTATCAGATATGCATAGATTCAGCCTTTCAGTTGTGCATAAGATATGCATTCTCATTTCGAGAAAACTCACTTTATTAGAATCCTCAGTCTTATATTCATGAATCAGCTTCCCATGCATTAGATATGCATGTTCAGTATATTGTGCTCAGCTTTCACTCATGCCAGTCATGAACCCATGTTTCAGTAGTGTATGTCTTGTATGTAGTTCATCTTATCATCTCTCCTGCCTCAGTTAATTTCTATATGAGGATGAATGTTCCCAAGGGGGAGATATTATAATATCCCGCATATTTCTAAGCTAGGAGATAAACCATTTTTCCTACATATGAAATCTCCTATCCTGTGATTCATACTTGAGTACATGACTTACAATGAGTATCCTAGCGATAAGATATCTTATGATGCGTTAAGAATGTTCATATGAGTCACTTAAGGTAATACAAGCTAAGAGTTTTTGAATCCATCAAGTTTTAGTATTTGATTTCATAAGGGTACTATTATAACGAGTATAAATCTATGTTAATATGGTATTTCTGCATATTTCTACCCACCAAATTATAGAAAATCGAATTAGCTTTCCAGCGATACCAATTTCATCAAAATCCGACACCCGAGCTAGGAGTTATGGCTTTGCGAAGTAGAGTGCATCGCCTAACCAATCGCACATGGCCACTGGAAAGCATATGTGATAGCATATGCAGCGCCTAGGTAAATATAGGTGATAGCATATGCAGAGCCTATGTAGATATAGGCGATATCATATGTGCCCTATGTAAATTTAGGCGATATCATATGCGGTGCCTATGTAAATATAGGCGATAGCATATGCGGTGCCTATGTAGATATAGGCGATATCATATGCGGCGCCTATGTAAATTTAGGCGATATCATATGTGGCGCATATGCGACGCATATCTTATGGTTTCAAGTGACTTAAACACTCCATTTTGAGTTATTTTGAGGGTAATTAAGTCTTTTAACACTCCTTACACGTCCCTAAACTTAACCCTACAAAATATATAGCTCCTAATTACATTATAACCCTACTAACATCTTAAGTTCATCATCCAAGAGCACTAAAAGAGAAAACAACTAGGGCTGCATAATTAAGCTTGAAGATCCAATTTCAAGGAAATTCCTCCGTCAATCATCAAGAATCTTTCTTCTAAGGTATGCGTGAGTTGATTCATGGACTCCTTTCGTCCATGAAGCTCAAGAACTATCTTCTAAATTATGTAATATGATATTTATGTTGTTGGTGGTTGATGTTCATGTGGTTGGAGTTTGATGATGCCTAAGATGGGATCTTTGTATGTTTTGTGTGAGGATATGGTGGTATTTAATGTATAAATATGTGAAATTGGTGGTTGAATATTTATAATCTTGATGAATCCACCTATGCCTAAGATGTGCATGTAAGGTGTTTGTGAAAATACCTAAGGAAATAGAAATCATGCTTTTATGACATAATAAGTCCTAAATGACTATTCCATGTTCTAAGTTTATGTTCAAAATGATCCCTATGCTATTGTCTTGAATTGAAGATGCTCATAATATTGTTGTGATATGGAATGACTATGTTATTGAAGCCATGCAAGTATATACATGTGTGCATTCTTGATCATGTGATAGTTTGTTGAGAATCATTCTTATTATGAAATCCTTACTTATGATATTGTGAATTGCGGACTCTGCTCTTATGATCAAGTTAGTCATGTATGTCAGTTTCCTTCCATCGAGTCCTGGGGGTACTTGTATCCAAAAACTATAGCTGTGTGCCTAGAGCTAGTATCATGTTTTAAGACATCCTCAGTCAAGCTATGCTCCATAGATTTTAGTTAGTCATGTGACTCAAAAAAACTCAGAAATCTCAGTAGTTCAGTAGTACCAGTAGTTTCAGTACTCTCAGTTAGACCTCAGATCTCAAGTAGCTTTTCCGTCAGTCAATGGAACTCAGTGAATTCAGCTTAGTTCAGCTAAGAAAGTATTATCAGCTTAGTTAATCAGTTTATAAATTAGTTCAGTTCAGTTAGTCAGTTCAGCGCAGTTAATCTTTTTAGGGTCTTTAGTTGGGAGTAGGGACTAGCACCGAACGAGTGCAGGGATGGCAGTTTTTCCCGTTATAAAGGCAGAGCCGTTAGCAGCAATCCCTATACTCCAGAACTATGTAGCCAGCGTAGGACAGGAGTCATCCGTTAGATTAAGGCTATACTTGACTATTATATTGCCTTAGGCTTTATTTCCTATTCAGGGTCACCCATTAGAGAGGCTTGACCATAGTAGAGGTCTTTACCTGTGGCACGGTATTGACACCCTTCCAATCAGGGCAAAGATTGGATCCCATCAATATAGTATTAGGGTATGTTGATTAGGTTACTACCTCCCACAGTCACAATTATAGTTACAGTTTCAGTATCAGTCTTTAGAGTAGAAATCAGGAATCAGGACTGTCAGATACAGTCATCGATCTCAGTAAGGAACTCAAATAGTTCCATTAATTCCTAGACCATCCCATCAGATAGGCTTAGTCCTATATTTAGATGCTTATTATTAGATCTAGAGGTCACCCGACAGACAGGCTTGATCTCAATCTCAGATTCAGTCGAGTATTCTCATTATCAGTTTTAGAGATCACTTATTAGCTAGGACTGATCTCAGACTTAGATGTTCAGATACAGTTTGGAACTCAGATAGTTTTCCCCAGAATTAGGACTATTAGATACAGTCATCCATGTTATCAGTCATTCAGTATCTCAGTATCACGAAACTCATGTTGTCAGAGTTCAAACTCAAGTAGTCAATATCTCCACGAGTTCAGTAGCAGTTACGTATGTATGTATGTATGTATTCTCATGTTCATATTAGTCAGTATATTTATGCATATAAACCCCATGCATTTAGCCTACCCCTACGTATACTCAGTACTTTAGTTGTACTAGCGCATTTGCGCTATGGTGCTTTCTTTTTATGTTACACCATAGGTTCTGAGGTGCAGATTCTAGATCAGCAGTAGTAGGTCAGTAAGCACTGAGTCCTCATCTTTCGAGGACATGATCGTTACCTTTATTATTCCAGTATTTCAGTTTATTTTCAGTTTAGGGAGTTAGTTGAAGACATGTTCCTTCAACTCCTTATTCAGATAGTTTAGAGGCTTTCTGACGATTATAGAGTTTTCAGATTTAGACTTTAGTATTTTTAATTTTCTTTTGGTACTGTGATACCACCTTATTTCAGATATTTTATTATTCAAGATTGAACCTTACGCTCTCTTTGTTCATGTTTCTACATTTTATATGTATATTATGCAGTTACAGGGGTCATGAGCACCGTGTAGCATTCCGGTTCAGAAAATTGGGGCGTTATACATGGCTAAGGTGTCATCTTGGAAAAATAATCCATGATCACATGATAGTGGGATGACCAGTCCATGCCCAAAATCACATTAAGATCCATAAAATCCAGAACAATAAGATCACCATGAATAGCAACATCTCTATTAGTGACAACGCATGATCTGAAAACCCAATCCACTACTAATGAATCACACACGAGAGTAGATATACGTGATGGTACAAATAGCAAAATCCCAAGATAACTCTAATCGTGGAGCATAATAAGCAGAAACATAAGAATACGTGGATCCCATATCAAATAAAGCAAGGGTCAATTGATGGCACAATAAAATCATACCTGTAATAATAACATCTAAAGATTTAACCTCGGGTCTTGTTGGTACTTCATACAACCGAAGTACCTTTAAGTACCTTCTCAACCTCATGTCCTTCCTACCTAATAACCTCCTTAAGTACCGTGGAAACCACCCCCACGACCTTGAGAACCACCTCTAGCTGAAGGATGACCTGCTCTAATAGGGGGAACATTCTGAGCTGAGTGATAATCGCCCCACTACTAGGGCACTTATAAGAATAATGACCAAAAGATCCATAATGATAATATTCTCCCTGAGCTAAACTAAAATCAACAAATCCATCCAACTCGGAGTAACCACCATGACTAAAATAGCCAAAAGACGAACCCCTTGAAGACTGACTGCCAACCTTAGTAGGGAGATCACTAGCACTAGACTAACCTCCATAGTAATATAAAGAGCTGCCTATACTGATCTACTATGCTGACTCTGAGGCTAATAAGAAGGACACAGAGAATACCCACCAATAGAACTACTACCTCTGAATTGGGAATTACTACGGCTCTCACTGAAATTGCCCTGATATCTAGGCCTCCTATCACTGCTACCTTGGGCCCCATGATGTATCTCCTTCATCACTTGAGCATAATCCAAAACCTCCTCAAATAAAGCAATAAACAAACTCTCTCATACTGAGTGTCTAGAATAGAAGTAGTATTTCATGAAAACTCATGATAATGAGCCTCATACTCCGCAACCATCATGGAGCCCTGCTCCAATCTAGATAACTAATCCCTTAATGGTCCCTAAGGATGTGAGGCATGTACTTCTCCAAGAACATCTTAGAGAACTATGTCCATGTTAAAGAAGAAGATCGGACTGGTCTAAAATCCATATAACCTCTCTACCAATATCGAGCAGCCAAATTCAACTGGAATGTGGTGTAATACACACCACGAGTCTTAACTAGACCCAAATTATAGAGCCTATCCTCATAACCAATCAGAAATTCATAGGTATCCTTGCCTGGAGAACCAGAAAATCTAGGCAGAGCCAATCCTAAGAATCTACCCATTGTCTTCTGCTCCTCAGCAAACATAGCAAGATGGGAAACCACTGGCTAAATAACTACTAACTGAATAACAACAGACATAGGAGGGACCTCAACTTTGGGAACCACGCCTATAGGTCATGCCCCTGCCTCAGTACCACATCGATCTATATACTATGCACTATCAGACGACACACCACCAACTAACCCTAAAAGTTTTAATAGAGCATCTTTGAGCACAGAAAAGGAAACAAAACCTAGTGGAGCCTAGGCTAGTCCCTGGCCCACCGCTGGATGGGGTAGAAAAATCTCTGGTTTATGAGCGAGAATAGGGTCTGGTGAAGGATCTCTCTCTTAACCCCTAGCTAGGGGCACATCTCTACATTGTCTATGACCCTAGGTTATTTATAATAGGAGTTGGATACTTAGGCTCGGTCTTAGGACCCTCATCTCGTGTAGTAGTAACACGTGTCTTGGCCATCTACAAAAAACTAAAATCAAGGGAATACTTCTACAAACCAACTCAAACTCTTAGCATGATATATCTAAAAGAAGTGAAGAACTCCTAAGAATGTCCCATAGCCTCCTAAAGATAGGAAACGAACATCATAATATCGATTGCAAGACTCTACTAGACATTTTCTCTTATACCAATAATACTGGGGTAGCCTAAGCTTTGATACCGATTTGTCATGACCTGATTTATGAGTCATGATGGAACCTACTAAATCCCGCTAGTAGGTACGCCAAACCATAACCCAAAGTTAAACACAATGGGTTAACTTGGTGGAAATAGCCCAAAAGGTCCTAAAGAAAATCCAACACAATAAAAAAGTAATACAATAGAAATAGATTAGAGATAGGTACTACATAAATACCATCCCACGACCTGGTAGAGCCAATACAAGAGCATCTAGTATACTAATACAACCCAAGTATCTAGAATTGTCAATGCATCTATCTCAAAACTTAAGACTAAATATAGAAAGATAGATGAAAATGGGAGACTCTGACTCCAAGAGCTCACCCGATCTTCGAATATCAACACTGCTCAAACACGAATCAACAGCGGAAACTAGTACTCAGATCTACATCAAAGAGGTACAAAAGTGTAGTATGAGCACCAAAATAATGGGTACTTAGTAGGTATCATCGGGTAACTTATCTAAATCATGATATAAGTATGATAAAATGCAATATAACATAATAAAGTCAAGGTAAGGAAAGAACCTAAACCTACTCAAACATCATTTTGCATGCATAGGTAAATAAACAAAAATAATAGCATAACATAAAGAATCAACTCTCGCAAACATAACAACAAAATTGGTTCCCATACATCATTTGGTGTGGAAAAGTAAATAACCCATCGCAAGTACCCATAAGCCAGGAAAGTACAAACAAGATAGAAAAACCCACCTCCGTCATTTATCAACTCTCATAATACAACTAGAATTCATCCAAGTCATGCCACACTATAGCCATCACTTTCCCATATTCATCACTAATCAACACTTATCAATTAATTATTATTTCACTAGAATCCATTTATATCATACAACATTATAACTATTTTCTCATTTTTGACTTAGATAGATTATCAATCTTAGACCCTAAAGTCATCATATTATAGTAAGTATATCATCATAGCATAATATGCATATTCATACTCGAACTGATATATATATAATCAACAACTAGACTTGAACCGATAAATATATCACCAATAGCCAAACTTGAACCGATTAATATACCATCAATAGTCAAACATGAATTGGTAAATATATCATCAATAGTCGAATTAGAATTGATAAATATATCATCAATAGCTAGAATTGAATTGGTAAATATATCATCAAAGTTATAATCATCCTCCAGACTTGAACTTGGTAAATATCATTAACATTATATGATCTTTTGGACTCAAATGGGTAATTATAAATATATCAATATAATCAATAGTATCACCAATGGCATAAGTAATAGCATAATCAATAGGCATCAACCCTTGCATTAACCAACATATCCATCAAATGTCAAGGTTTCTCAATATTACCTTAATAAGAATTTCCAAGAGTCTAACAAGCGTATAAAGGTCTACATAAGCTAACATGCATCTTAGCCTAAGGTGGGTCAAGAGCCCACTTCTAATCCTCGAAGTTCTATTTTTAGGTAAATTCTACACAAACTAGGCTCAAGGTATACAAATCCACTCTTATATGTTAAGAAAGCCTTAATTAGTCCTAAGATAGGAAATTTACTTAAAATATGAGCAATTAGATTATTTATGTGAAATTTATGGTTTTCGATTAGCCAAAATGATCCAACTAACCCAAGAATATCAAATCATTATACAAACTCCCAAAACTCCTTCCAAATCTAAAATAATATCATACACATACTATGAATTATCTCAATCTAACAAGGGATAGAACCTAGCCTACCTCAATGTTGAAGAAAGCTCAAAGATCCGCTAAATTACCATTTTTCCTTCTGAGAAGCTTCTGTAAGGTGCCAAACTATCAAAATCACATTCCAGTCATCAATATGAGACTAATGATACCCATATTGAACCATTGTGCTTCAAGTCCAAAAATCACCCAAAATCCCATCTGGGTCCTATTTACGAAAGAAAATTATATTTTTGAAACCAACCCAATGTTCCCACATGCTTAAGGAATCATTACACTAAAAATGGGTGGAATCCGAGCTAATTTGGGGATAAAATCAAGCCCCTAAGATTTTGGTATATTTGAACAAGAAATGGGAAAATCCACCATGAAATTAGAGAAATCTTACCTCAAATTCGAAGGAGAATCAAGAAATAATTGTTAACCAGACTACCCAAAACACCCATAAGCTTCAATGTTAGCTCTTAGGAAAATGGGTAAAGAATGGAAAAAAGGGCTAAAATGGCCTATTTATACCTATCCCAGGTATTCAGGTTCCACGATCGCGACACAACCATCATGATCGCGGTATATTAGGGATGCACCAGTGAATCATGATCGATACAAGACACCATGATCGTAGAACTTGGGGCCTTCAAGGGGTATTGCAATCGTGTCTTTGGCTCGGGATTGTGATGCGCAGAATAACAATAGTAGACTTAGATTTTTCCAAGTTTCCGCAAAGCCCTTGGCATTAATTTAGAAGCCTTGATACACATATAGATTATGTAACCACAACAAATTTGATGATCCAGACTCAATGGTGCAGATAAAATTTCCATCTGAGGTTATTTTGACAAAATATAGGTCCCACACCTAATTTTTATTTTCTGAACTTTCTGACCAATAGGTAGAAATGAGCCCGGGTGCCTTGGGACTCAAACCACCAGTCCACCTAGCCTAAAATCGATATTCTAGAGTTGCTTGAATAGTAAGAATTTACATTCAAGGTTATTTCGTAGAAGTTTTTGCCTGGTGGCCATTTGGAACCAGTGAAGACTTCAAAATAGAGAATTGGCTCTAAAACTAAACGAATTTCCCAGTAATCGATATGTCAATTCCAGCAAGTCATAAAGCACATGGGGTAGCTATAGAGAAGTGCTAATTGTGAAAATAAGTGAAAATAAGTAAAATGGTCATTATAAATCCTCAAGACACTAGCGGAGTCAACTGAGGCTTTGTTAGCCTCACCACTCAACACCTTATCCTGAATCACTCTCAAACCAACATCATCAATTTGATGATCCCAAATCTGCTCTATCATAGAAGATGTAGCCACTACATATGCCAAAACATACCCAAGTGTTGAAATATCAAGACAAACAACCTTGTTAGTGAAAGATTAAACCTCTAAGTCCAAAGGCCTTTCTTGGGTCAAAAGATGTACCAAGCTCCTATACTAGTTGACTTCCAGCTCAAGTCATCTGTAACTATATTATCCTTGGTCGGATGATAAAGAATAGTAAGGTCATAATCCTTAAACAACTTAAGCCAATGGCACTGCCTTATATTAAGATCTCACTAGGTAAAGAAATATTGAAGTCTATGGGATCCAAGAAGACCCCACAATGGAATTAATACAAATATTGACTCCATAAATTTAAAGCAAATACAACTTCATATGACTCCAAATCATGGGTATGGTAATTCTTCTAATGGGGCTTTAATTATTGAAAAGATACGCAATCACCTTACCCTCCTGCATTAGCACATCACCTAACCTAATAGAAAAAGCATCATAGAAGACGATAAAACCCATGCACTCTTTGGGCAATGTCAAGATAGGGGATGATGTCAATAAATCCTTGAGCTTTTTAAATGTCACCTCACAAGTGTTAGATCACTAAAAGGAAATCTTCTTCTAAGTCAACATGGTCAATGAAGGGGTAATATTTCAAAAAAAACCTCAACAAAACATCCATAGTAGACTACTAAACCAATAAAACTCTAAATATCGATAGGGGAAGTAGGACTAGCACAATCACAAGCCACTGTAATCTTTTTCGGGTCAACCATAATACTATCCTTGGTCACGTAAATCAAGAAAGAGATAGATTCCAACCAAAACTCACACTTGGAGAACTTAGCATACAACTTTTCTTCTCTCAATCTCTGAAGTACAATCTACAAAAACTCCTTATGATCGATCTCACTCTTGAAATAAACCAAGATATCATCTATAAATATAATGACAAAAAATTGAGATATGATTAAAACACTCGATTCATCAACTCTATGAACACAGCTGGGGCCTTGGTCAACCAAAAAGACATGACAAGGAACTCATAATGACCATACCAAGTCTGAAAAGCCATCTTAAGAATATCCAAAGCCCTAATCCTCAATTGGTGATACTCAGACCTTAAATCAATCTTCAAAAATTCCAAATCACCTTGGAGCTGATCAAATAAATCATCAATATAGGGAAGACGATACACTAGGTCAGATTAATCCCTTATTCAATAGTTTTTGTAACTTATCCTTTAATTCTTTAATTCTCCAACTCTGTTGGGTCCATCCTATCCAGAGGAATAGATATGGGTTTGGAGCCTAGTAAATTCATTAGAAAGACATCTATGAACTCATGGACAACATAAATAAAATGCAATAAAGGTGATGAACCAACCCTAGTATCACGAATATGTTCCAAGTAATACGAACATATACTCTCTACCAACCGATGATCCTGGAGATAGGATATAACACTCTTGGGATCCAAATAAAGTGTACCCTTCTAACCTATCCTCGGGACACCCAGTGAAGCTAAAGTCATAGTCTTAGCATAACAATTTAGGACAACATGATAGGGAGCTAATCAATCCATACCTAAGATGATGACATCAAAATCTACCATATCTAGGATGATCATACTACCCAAGTCTCATAGCCTGCGAAAGTCATGACACAAGATTGGTACACTCGATCCGTCACTAAAGAGTTTTCTACAGGTGTAAATAAAAGGCTAGGCATAGCAAGAGGCTCACTAGTAGAATCAAATCTCAAAGTAAAATATGTAGATACATAAGAGAAATTTGACCGTGAATAAAATAACACAGATATAGATCTGAAAAAAAATATGGATAATACCTTTGATAATAGCATTGAAAGCCTCTACCTTAGGTCTGGCGGGTATTGCATAGCATTATCCACATTCACCACCATACTGAGTAGCCCACAACCACCACCAAGATCACCGCTACCTTTGACTAGTGCACCTCTAGTATCACCTCTACCAACCTAAGAATCACCTCTCACTGTCGACATAGAAGTAGGCCTAAAGAGACAATAGAAGAAATCCTTAGCCACATGGAAAACTCATCACATACATAATAATCTCTATAACTAACTATGACCTCCGCTAATCTCTAGGTATATCCCTCAATAGGTAGGTAATGTAAGCAACTCTATGTTACTTAAGCAATTTAACATTATGCCATCCTCCCAGTAATAAATCAAAAATTCACAGGCATCCTCACCCACTACATCACTAAACTTAGGCAGTCCTAAGCAAGTAAGTCTCTTAAATATCTTTTAATCCTAAAATAAAATAACAGGACCCAAAGTAACAAAAGGCATGGCATAGTGAATCAGGTAGGTTGTGATCCTACTTGAGGAAAACCTAAACTCAAAATATCATGCTCGAACACTGGCATATAAGAATGAACGATACTCAGAACTTCTGGAATACCATAAGTAGATGTTGATACTGATGAAAGAACCACACCCAAAACTGGAAAAACACCATAAGCAGACTTTGCCAGAGATAAAGGGATAATGCTCGGAGCTGGAGGAATACTAGGTGCACTCAAAGGAACACCCTCCAAATGCGTCAGCAAACAAATCAATAAACACTCTAAGATTGGCTTGGAAGAACTCTATGTAACTTGAATAAGACTTATATCTCTAGCATACTAAATCTCAAGCTCTGGGAAGATCACCCTAGTAATACCATTTTAAGAGGAAAATATTTATTCCCATCCTCTACCTCAAGCCCATCTATGACCCCGCCTCATTTCCTAGGTTGTACTCTTTTCTTGAGTAGTCGCACTAGATCTAGTTCTCACCATCTGTACAAAAAAGAGTGAAACTCAATTTAGAATATTGGGTATAGAAAATCCCATAGGATAAGAAACAAAATAATAGAAATTTCCTAAAGATATCTTATAGCCTATCTAAGATATATACGAACATCTACATACCAATCTGTAAGACTCTACTAGAGTCCCTATTGTTACACTGATAAAACCACTGAACTAGTTGCTCTGATACCAATTTGTCATGACCCAAAAACTTAGGTAATTATGGCACCTATCATGGCTAAGCCTAGATGATATGTAAACAAAATCAAAACATAAATTCCAAGGTGAGACTTCTAAAACATAGTCTAACCACTTCTACATAGTAATAATGGAAGTCTAAATAATAATAAAAACCAAAAAATATCCAGAAACCTGGTGTCACGGTGTAAGAACAATCTAAATACATCTTAAATCTAAAAATACAATTAAGAGTCCAAACAACTATAATTCTTTCTTAAAATCCAAAATAAGACACAAACTAGATAGGATAAGGTTGGAAATTAACTCTAGAATTGTAGAGTGGCCACAACCTCAATGTATCATGAATTTTTGCATAAACTCACCTGCTACGTGGCACACTCATACCTAGATCTGCACCGAAAGAGCACAGTAGAGATGAGTATGGTCCACTTGTACTCAGTAGGTATTATAGACCTACTGGCATAGTATAAAATAAGGTATATAAAGACACTATGAGCGCATCACCTACAAGCAAAAAATCCTAAATGGTTTCTCACACCTTCTCTATTAACAATTTTATAAATAACACATAAGCAAGAAATAAATACATAAAAAGGATAGAAATAGGCAATGCAACAGATGAAGTGCATAAAGACTGAAGGTTCATAAATAGAGGAAATGGAATGAGATGATAATAATGATGATGCGATATGATCAAGGTTATCACATAACCTCTGTATGCACCTACCGAGCATCATGCTTCAAAGTAGTACCCATAGGGGGTTCGCAACCCATATACAATATCAAAACTCGATCCCAATCTCAACATTCATATCTCCTCTCTAACTCATGGGATACAGTCGAGAGTTTTTGTAAAAATTTCTCATTTCTATCAAAATTTAGTACTTCCACAGCGGTACCAATATCTTATGAATGTATGTTGATGTGCCATAGTTTCATGGCACTTTTGATGCTTAAAATTAAAAAAAAAGGAAGTACTTAGGTCCTCTTTTGTTAGTGTGATGTGTTTTTGAGTTTGTTTTGTGGAAAACTAGGTTTTGAAGCAAAAAAGAAAAAAAAAAGTTGGAGTGTGTAGAGGGACCACTTATAGATCCACTTATGGGTTGTAAGTGGCACTTATAACCATCATAAGTGGTCGCATAAGTGTTAGAGAAATTGTTCTAAAAGATTTAAAGTCTGAATATTTGTTCTGAGCTACGAAACCTATTTATGTGGCATAAGTACAACTTACGCCCCTTATAAGTGCCATTTTAGGTGGAAGTTTAGACAATTTCTAATTTCTTTTGAGACGTACAACCCACCTAGGGTCTGTAGGTGGTAACTACAACCTGAAAGTGGGTTTGTAAGTAGTTGCTGACCTAATTTTCTTTTTCATTTTGGTTAGGATTTTTATTATTTTGATGTATTCTATAAATACCCCTTTGATGTTCTTGTATTAGCTTATGCACTCTTTAAATTCACAATATTATATTAATTTTGAGATTTGACTTTTGATCTTGGAATTCATTGTCCTTGGTTTTTACGATTAGCTATTAATATAAGATTTTGGTTTTTATTCTTTAATTATTATAATATTATATGTTTTATTCTATGAATTCAATGGATGTTCTTTCAAAGATGAATAGCTAAACAACCTAATTAAGGATGTGGGAACCCTGTTGGAATAACAAAGTAGATAAAGTGTGAAGTCGTGCTTGATCAATATTCTTGCATGCTTTTTGATATTCAGTTTGATTGCTTTGTTAATGATTGGAGAACTTAAGAACCCACCTGTATTCAATACTTACTCCAAAAAAGAGGTAGAGATTAGGAAAAAAGATCACAACAGTAATTTGAAACTATCAATCTTCATCTAATTAACTTGACACTCAAAAGGTAAAAAGTTAATCTGCGATCCAGGACAAGAGTTAGTAAGACAACACTCTAAGACTCAAAAAGTGAAGGGTGAAATTTACAAAAGGAATTCATAAGACGGTTGGTGATACATACCTTGTCAGATTTTTCATAAAAGGCATTGAAATAGTTCAACGAAGCACAATAAGTATATGAAGTTACAAGTCTAGGGGAACATAATCCTAGTATTCATCTTAGATTGATTTTAACCTAAAATGATCAAGACTTGATAGTACTGCTACTGGTTTTCACAAAATCTCCCAATTTACTTTTTTTTTGCATTTTTTCGGCTACTTCAACAAGTTTGTGATAGAGATTCAGCCTATTCCCTATGGGTTTGACCCCAACCTTTGTTGCATTATATATTTGAGAATTATTGCATTATACATTTTTGAAAGTTTAGTTTTTGGCGACATCAAATTTTGGCACCATTATTGGAGAATACAGTTACGAATTGATTGATTGAGTTGTTAGATTTTGTTTTTCTACTGTTCTTGGGACTTACGTCGGTGTATGCCCAGTACTAGGATTAGTGAAATACTTTGATCCTACTTAACCCTGAGCTTGAAAGAACCTTGTGACAAAATTATAGGATGACCGAACATGATTATGGAATTCACAATGACCCAAATTTCTTGAATCCTCAACTTGAGCTAGGTGTTTAGGAGATAGCTTTGCAAACCACTGCTTGGATATTTGATAAAGATAATACAAGAAGGGATGTTGTTATCCATTATGTAGCTCAAGCAGAAAGATTGAGATAGAAGAAAGAACATCGAACAGAACTCGATAGAGTTAGAAGAGATAGAGCTTAAGCACCCCTAGCTTTTCCTTTTTTATAGCATATGATGAACCAGACAAAGATTTAGGGTGTATGGAGCCTGTCGAGATAACAATTGTCATTTCTCCTGAGTTGCCCCGAGGGTGAAGTTCGATATTATGAGAGGTATGATCCAGTTGTTGAATTTAAAGAGTGTGTTTGATGGTCTATTGATGGATGATTCCAACATGCATATGATGGTTTTTTTTTGGATTTGAACCCGTATAATTTACTTGGGGAAAGCTAGGAGGCTTCGAGACTTAGTCTATGCGACATTATGGTTGGGGAAACAACCTAAAGGGTCCATCAATGATTGGAATGGGTTGCAAAAATATTTCTTAGATCGATATTTCCTGCCTTCTAGAATGTTATAGTTGAAGAATGATATTTATAATTTTAGGCAGTTGAATTCTGAGGCATTATACGAGACATGGTTGTGGTTCAAGAAGAAGTTGATGACTATGCTCAATCACAACATTTCAAGAAGAAATTTTCTTGAGATATTCTATAGAGACCTGAATGTCAATACCAAAGTTGTTGCTGGCACTATTACTAGTGGGGATTTCATGAGACTTTATTGTGAATTAGCTATGAAAATCTTAGACCGGGTCTCTAATACCAACTGAGGGTGGCATACTCGAGAGGTAGAAAAAAGAATTGGTACCTATGCTATTGGTGATTCCAATGAGTAGAGAACCATAGATAATATAGTGCCTTGAAACGTTGCACAATTGAGGATGGATATTAGGTTACTGATCAACTGATTTCCAACTATGAATTTAGAAAAGGTGAATGGGGTAGGCACACAAAGTAAATCTCCTAGGATCTATGATTCTGATGTTAAGGAGAAAGCAAAGTACTTAGATAGAGAGATGGCAGGTTTTTGAGCCTAGGACCAAGGGTCAAATCAAGACTCTTGGAACTTGAGGTAAGGGAACCAAGGTAAAAACTATTATGAGGATAGGTATAGGGATCATTACACAGAGAGATGGTAACTAGAGGTGAAAGAATTACTATAAGGAGAAAAGAGGTGCTTATGTTCTGCCAGAGAACCTTGATACTGATTAAAGGATGGAAGCTTTACTTCCAAAGTTGGTTAATGGATTAGATAACTCAAAAGAGTTATCGTAAGGAGATTAAGGTAGATTTTGGGTTTAACTCAGAAGGAAGAATCACATGCTACTGCGATTAAGTAGCTAGAGCACTAGTTTGTTTAGCTATCGACTACATTAAATCAGCATCAATCAGGCACTCTTCTAAGTAATATTTTGTATAATTCAAAGTGACAGTAACAATTTAGCCAAAAACACAATGCATTATTGATATCTAAACCACACCCGTTTCATAACATTGATGAGATTATTAATGGCTGAACGGGCTGTGAAGAAATCAGTTGTATTTTGTATGATGTTTTGGTGAAGATAGCTTCCTTTATATTTATAGATAATTTTGTGATTCTTGATTGTGTTTCTATTATCTTAGGAAGCCCTTTCCTAGTCGTGGGTAGGGCATTGGTTGACATGGAGATGGAATATATAAAATTAAAGCTTAATGCCGAATAGGTCATTTTTAATGTGGGTTAGTCAATGCAATAACCAAAAGATATGAGAGTGCTTTTTGTGATAGATACTATTGATGAAGATATATTGACTACACCTATTAAGGAGCGACTTGGTTTAGAGATATTAGTGGAGGTGATCATGAACTTTGGAAGTGATGGCATCTATGAGTATGATGAAATAAATAGTGATCTTATTGGTAGAGGATCTTACATTTATGCGCCAAGGAAGTTGGATTTGGACTTAAAAAATAAAGCGACTCCAGCAGGTCGGCCATCTATTGAGGAGTCACCAGGCTTAGAATTGAAATCTCTCTCTTATCACTTGCATTGTGTATTTTTAGGGGCTAACAATATCTTGTCAGTTATTATTGTGGCCGATTTAGTTTATACACAAGTTGAGGCCTTGATTTTGGTATTGCAGAGGTTTAAAAGGGCCATTAGTTAGACCATTACAGATATAGTTAGATTCCACCTAGACTTTGTACTTATAAAATTTATCTAGAATCATAGTACCTAGCATCAAACATTAGTGTCATCTAAATCCACTTATACAAAAGGTGGTTAAGAAGGAGATCATCAAGTGGTTATATGCAGGTGTGGTTTACCTTATTACAAATAGCAAATGGGTGAGCACAATTTAGTTTGTGCCAAAAAAGGGTGGGATCAGTGTGGTCCCAAATGAGTTGGTGCCCATGAGACCAATTACGAGATGGATAGTTTGCATAGATTATCAAAAGATGAATACTTGGACACAGAAAGATGACTTTCTTATGTGATTTATGGATTAGATGTCAATAAGGTACGTTTACATTAAAGAGGATGCCTTTCAACATTGTAATTCTTCCACCACTTTTCTGTGTTGTATGATGTCAATCTTTTTTTATATGGCAAAGCATACTATAGAGGTCTTGATGGATGATTTCTCAGTCATGGGCAATTTTTTTAATAAATGTTTAGCCCATTTGGCTAATGCACTTTAGATATGTGAGGAATAAAACTTAGTGTTAAATTAGGAGAAGTGTCACTTTTTAGTGAAAGAGGGTAGTCTTGGGGAACAAGATTTCAAAGAAGGGTATAGCGGTTGATGAGTGAAGATTGAGGTAATTGAAAAATTGCCTCCACCTATTTTTGTCAAGATTATTAGAAGTTTTTCGGTCATGCAGGGTTCTATAGGTAGTTTATCAAGGACTTCTCCAAAATTGCAAATCCATTGTGTAAATTATTAAGAGAAGGAGGTGAAGTTTGTATTTTTTGATGCATGTATCAAGGTCTTTGAGTTCCTAAAAGAGAAGTTGATTTCTATTCCAATCATTATGTCTCCAGATTGGTCCCTTCTATTTTAGGTGATATGTGATGCCAGTGGTGTGGCCTAAGGAGATTTTCTAGGCCAATGATGCAATAAAATACTTAATCCCATATACTATGCCAGCAAAGACCTCAACCCTACATAGAAAAGTTATACTGTGATTGAGCAGGAGTTACTTACAGTGGTGTTTACGTTTTAGAAAGTTTGGTCCTATCTGATTGGGAACAAAGTCATCATTCATAATGATCATGCAATATTAAGGTACCTTATAGCAAAGAAATATGTGAAGCCTAGGTTGATTCAGTAGTTACTATTGCTGTAAGAATTTGATTTTAAGGTCAAGACAGAAAGGGTACAAAGAATCAGGTTGTAGTCCATCTATCCCGCCTAAAAGGAAAGGCGATGCTCAAATTTGAGGATGAGCAATATATTAATGATACTTTTATAGATGAGTAGGTCATAGCAATATCACAAGACTTAATCCCCTGGTTTACTGATTTTGGCAACTATATGGTGAGTTGCCTCATCATGGAAGAAGACTTATCATTTCAGTAGAGAAAGAAATTTGTGCATGAGGTGAATTAGTTTTTCTAGGATGATCCATTCTTATTTTGGGTTTGTACAGATGGGATGATTCGGAGGTGTATCTAATGTTGAGATGATGCATATTCTTGAGGCTTGTCACTCGTCCCCAATTGGGGGTCATCATGGTGGTACTCATACGACCCATAAGATCTTACAATGTGGTTTATATTGACCATTATTTACAATGATGCACATGACTATGCTCATGCTTGTTACCAATGCCAGTGCCAAGTAAATATCTCGTGAAAGTATGAGCTCCCCACGATACCTATTCTTGAGCTTGAGTTGTTTGATGTGTGGGGGATTAATTTTATGGGTCCTTTTGTGAGTCCATATGGTATGAAATATATATTGGTGGTTGTTGACTATGTTTCTAAGTGGGTGTAATCGGTTGCACTTCCCGATAATGAGGGTTGCACTGTTACGTCATTTTGGAAGAACATATTCTTAAGGTTTGGTACTCCATTCGCTATCATTAGTGATGATGGGTCCCATTTTTGTAATCGTCTTTTTATGGCCCTACTTGAGAAGTATAGTGTGAAACATAAGGTGGCAATACCTTACCATCCGCAAACAAGTGTGTAGGTTGAGGTCTCTAAACGTAAGTCAAGTCCATATTGGGAAAGACTATGAATACAATCAGATTAATTGATCAAGGAAGCTAGACGATGCACTTTGGGCTTACCAGATAGCTTTTAAAACCCCCATATGTGCCTCTAATATCATATTTTGTACTATAAGGCATGATACTTTCCGGTTGAACTTTAGCACAAGGCACTACGGGCATTGAAGAAGCTAAATTCTGAGTGAAGTGATGATCTGAGGTGGATTTATACATCTCAGGGTTGTTATCCGATCTTATTTAGCCTTTTTGAGGACTTTTCATGTGCTTAATGTGTTAATAATGATATTAATTGAGAATTTAAGTTCTTAATTACTTGATCACAATGTTTAAGGTATTTTAAAATCAAGTTTGGACTTAAATTTATCACTTAGAGGTTAAATGAGAAAACTAGTGTTACTAGCTTAAGCTAGGTGTTGTTGTTGATGATCTCGATAGATTATAATGTGTGTATGAGTTCCAAATGATATGATTGTCTAATTATGTATGGAAATACTTGCTTATAATTTTTAAGGTTCAATTGAAACAAGCCAAGAATCAAAACCAAGTTAAAAATCAAAAAAGGCAAAACTAGTACTCTTTGCTTAAGTTTCTAGTTCACTATCTTGAATGTTGTGTTGTTTTTAGCTCTAATTCATGGTTTTCCATGCTATAGGATTCTTTGAAAGTTGATTATTATTATATATTTACCATACACAATCTTTTTATCAAGTTGAAATAATACCACAAGGCTTGGAATGGATGGACAAAAGCACGGGACAAGATTTGACGTAAAACAGACACTTTAGATGTCCATGGCGCATCTCATACCCAAGCCACTGATATGGGGTGAGTGTCACATAAAGGTATATTTATAAGGTACCCACAATAGTGTGTATACATTATTAGGTCACGTATCACACCCTAGCTAATGCAATAAAAGGCGCGACACGGACCTATGTCAAAATCAACAAGAATTGTCCTTCTATAAATAGGACACTTGAACATGAGGCTATACACCTTGGACGACTTGGAAACTTGGAGGGAGGCTTTAAAACACTTTAATTAGGGTTTTTATTTCTTTACTTTAGTTTGTTTATAGATCTTATCTTGTATTCATCTATAATGATTACATTATATCCATGAGCGGCCAAAACCCCCCTTTCCGGGGTTAAGGCCAAGAACATGATTACTATTTCTTTGGATTTATTTGGTTTTGATTTTTATCATATTTTATTGTTTATTTATACTTTTTATGACTATTTTAATTCTTATCTACCTTTATAATGCATCCATAGTCAACTTGTGAACCCAAGAGGAGAAACAAGAGATAGTACGTTGGGATGAATAAAGTAGGATTATAAACTTCTAGATAACAAAGGTTATAATTTGCATATAGGATAGGAATATACCTATTTTACCTATTTGGTTCAATTATGGGATGAACTATGAATTCATTTAGCTTAGTTCTCATATCCTCTCTCAATGATGTAGTTGTGGATCTAAGTTAGATAGGCGATTAGAGGCTCGAAAGACCATAATCATAATATAAACCTCATGAATCATCAACCAAGATATGTCATCTAACCAACAAAGTTCAATTGAATAGTAGGATTGTTCACAGAGCCTTAACTCTGGTTTTCTCTTCATTGATTGTCCAAGACTTTACTTTTACACATTGTTTACGTTCAGTTTATAACTCTAAAACTCTTTTGGATACTTTTGCACTAAATCAATCTCAATAGTGAACAAAAATTGAATAGTTAAATTTTTTTCTGAGGGATCGATATTCAGATTTATTTAAGGCCATTATATTACTTGGTGAGACCACATACACTTGTGTGTGCACTTGGGTGCAACAAGTTTTTGATGCCATTGCCAGGGGCTTGTAAATAGACAACTGTCTTGTTTTTAACTTTGCTATATTGAGTTTTACATAGTTTTGTATTTTTTTCTTTTTAGTTTCTTTTACTTTTTTTTTCACAATGTTTGATATGTCAGATGGGGATAGATGGTTTTCAAGTGATGATGATTCTTATTGTTTTTATGGAAGAGCCCATCGAGAGAGTATTTTTTTAGATTTTAATGGAAGCACTTGGATGGGACCTTTAAAATATGTAGAGGATACTAGCCAATTTATGGAAAAGACAATCTCAGCTATTCAGCAATTATCTTTTTCTCAAGACTGACATTAAGAAGGTGAGCGTGAGTAAGTGTGTTATGGATGATGTAAATTTGGAAGTGGGGTTCATTGCGCCTCATTCAAATTAATTTTCTACATTATGTTTAGATGATGAAATATCTTTAGAGTTATTTGAAATAGTGGAAGAGTGTGAGATGAGGAACATGAATCCTATATTTTGAAATTTGCACCAGAAAAGCAAGACAGAATGTACCTCACTTCAAGGCCGAGTGATTTACTATGCAATATCCATTACTCGGTTCCTTTATCTTATTACCACAACCCTATGAATGAAACAAAAAGATGGATGTGAGGTTGGGGGTGAAATTCATATCCTCTAGGTGGAGGAAAAGGTTGATGTAGGTCATGCCATGATACTAAATCAGGCGCTGCTTGGGAGGCAACCCAAGTTAAGGTAGGTTTTCTTTTTAGTATTTTTTATCTTACTCCACGTTGTTTTTGTTTTGTTGAGTGACAGTTTGATTGGAAGTCTGAATACCAAAAATCTAAGTTAAGGAGCATGGCGAAGACTGAGTGTGGGGTCCTCGGACCTCTTAATGATAAAAGATGCTACTAGCTAGGCCTAGAGGCCTTAGGGAGTATTTATATCTCTACTTTTAAGTATACTTTGGGGACAATAGATTTTTTTGTGGGCTGGTGAAATTTCTATGGTATTCTTTTTCTTTTTCAGGAGTAATTTTTAAAAAGTTTTTGTTTTAGGTAAGTGAGATATTCTTATTGGTGCTATGTGTGATTGTATGATGCAAGTGTTTTGGTTGTAAAATTATGTTGACTGTGTGAATGGCTACTTTAGAGACTCCTAGGCTCATGATTATGACTCTTGTACATTGTTGGCTTAATGTTGAATTCATGCTATTATTTGGTTGAGAGTCTATTATGACCCTACTTGAGTTGATCATGTGCCATGTGTGTGTAAGGTTGTTGTGTATTCCTTGTTATGCTTGATGTCTAAAACTTTCCTGGTGTGTATGCAAAGTGAAATAAAGTGTGTTAGTTTAGGATATGATATAGCATTTCTTTGACAGTCACGTTTCACACCCTCTTTTACCTTCCCTTGTGCATAATCCTATTTAACCCCATAAAGCCTTTAGCTTATTTTATTTGGTAGCCTAATATATAGCCTAATGCTCTCTTTGATTGACCATAATTTGATCGAAAGATCCTAAGTGCTTTAGTTGAAATTCAAGTAGGAAAAGATGAAATTGAAACCCTCTAAAGTAATAGTTATTGATGTGTACGATTGATGTGTTGAGCTTGGGAGTGAAAGAAATTTGTGCTAAAAAATTGAATCATTTATTAATAGACAATACTCCCACCCATATTGTATGAGAGTGAGCTTAATGAGATGGGGCAAAACAAAAGATGTAGGTAGATAGAAGTGGTGAAAATTGGTTGCTAGAGGTGAATTGAATTGAAAGTATGATGTATTAAAGCACTTAGGAAAGATAGTCACTATTCTTGCCCAATATCTATCCCTTAGCCTACATTATAACCCTTAAAGACCTATTTAACCCTAAGTTTCATCATTCTGATATTAGTGGACTACTACACTAAGGGCAAGCCTATGGTTCATCTTGCGTAACTTGTGAGTTCTTTGTCAGAGTGAGCGCAATTTAATTCTTATACCCAGTTCATAACACATTGCATCTATGTAAGTGATTATGGGTAACTCTCTTATGGTGAGGGCATATGTTTGATGATAGTTAGATGATTTGTGTGATTTCTTTGATCAATCAATATGCATGAGTTTGCCAACTTGGCGAGACAATTCTTGAGGTTAGGGTGTTTTGGAGTAGTATTCTTGAGCTTTCAATTGTGTATATAACAACATGCTTAATATAGAAACTTGCATTCTGTGTAGTCATTATTGTACTAGCTTGAGTGTCTTTCTTATAGTAAAGAGATGTTCGAGGACAAATAAGGCTTTAAGTGTGTGGAGATGAACTAAGGTGGATTTATGTATCTCAGAGTTGTTATCGAGGCGTATTTAGCCTTGTTTTGAGAACTTTTCATATGCTTAGTGTGTTAATAATGATATAATTGAGAATCTAAGTTAAGTACTTATCACAATGTTTAAGGTGTTTTTCAGACAAGTTTGGACTTAAATTGATCACTTAGAGGTTAAACGAGAAAACTACTATTACTAGCTTGAGCTAGGCATTGTTCTAGTTAATCTCGATAGATTATAATGTATGTAATAAGTTCCTAATGATATGATTGTTTAATTATGTATGGAAAAACTTGTTTATAATTTTTAAGTTTTAATTGAAACAAGTCAAGAGTTAAAACCAAGTTAAAGATCAAAAGAGGAAAAACTAGTATTCTTTGTTTAAGTTAGAGTTCACCGTCTTGGATGTTGTGTTTTTTTTGAGCTTTAATTCATGGAGTTTGAGTATAAAGGATGCTTTTGATTTAATTATTATTATATATGGATTATACACAAGATTTAAATCAAGTGAAAACAATACCACAAGGCTTGAAGTGGATGGACAAAAGCACGGGACATGATTTGACATAAAACGGACACCTTGGATATCCATGGCTTATTGAGGACCCAAGCAACTGCTATGGTGAGCGTGCCACATATATGGAGCTTAAGTAACCCAAAAACATGTGTCTCCATAATTAGGGTTCATCACACACCCTATGTACCTCGATAAATGGCACGACATGGACCTATGTCAAAATCGACAAGAATTGTCCTCTAATAAATAGGATACTTGAACATAAGGCACACCTTGGATGACTTGGAAATTTGGAGGGAGAATGTAAAATACTTAAATTAAGGTTTTTATTTCTTTACTTTATATTTTTTTATGGATTTTATCATTTATTCTTCTATCATGATTATGGTTATGTCCATGAGCGGCTAAAATCCCCCTTTCCAGGGTTAAGGCCAAGTACATGATTACTATTGCTTTGAATTGATTTGGTTTTGATTTTTTATAATATTTTATTGTTTATTCATACTTGTTATAATTATTTTAATGCTTATCTACCCTTATAATACATTCATAGTCAACTTGTGAACCCGGGAGAAGGAACAAGCAGATAGTACATTGGGAAGAATAGAGTAGGATTATAAACTTCTACATAACGAACATTATAATTTTCATCTAGGATAGGAATATACCTAGGTGACCTACTTGGTTCGATTATAGGATGAAATATAACTACATTGATATTAGTTCTCACATCCCCGTTCAACGATGTAGTTGTGGGTCTAAGTTAAATAGGCAATTAGAGTCTTGGAAGACCATTATCATAATATAAACCCTATGAATCATCAGCCAAGATAAGTAATATAACCAACAAAGTTCAATTGAATAGTAGGATTGTTTGAAGAGACTTAAACCTAGGTTTCTTTTCAATGATTGTCCAAGAATTTACTTTTACGCATTGTTACTTTAAGTTTATAACTCTAAAACTCTTTTGGCTACTTTTTCACTGAATCAATCTTAATAGTGAACTAAAATTGAATAGTTATTAAAACAAGTTTCTGAGTGATCAATATTCAGCTTTATTTAAGGCCATTGTATTACTTCGTGACACTACGTACACTTGCGTGTGTGCTTGGGTGCAACAAGCGATGTTGTGAACTTAAGAATGAGTAAGGTAAATGAGTTGGATGAATTTTTGTCTATGAGATTATAAGAGTTCAACTTTGTACAAGGAGAAGATGAAGCGGTATCATGAAAAAAATTTTTTAAAAGGGGTATTCCATCCTGGTGATATGGTCTTATTGTATAATTCTAGAATTCGCTTGTTTCTTGGCAAGTTGAAGTCTAGGTGGTATGGACTATTCACTGTGGTTAGAGTATTCCAACATGGTGCAACTGAGTTAAAGTGAGACGAAGAAACTCCATTCAAGGTGAACGGGTGATGTGTTAAGCACTACATGGGAAATATTGAGGATGTGAAGGTTTATATTGATGTAAGCCTTGGCTAAGTCTGAGTAGACAAGGCAACTCAATTATGTTGCGATATTAAATCAGGTGCTTCATGGGAGGCAACCCATGCTATTGTTGCTGAAATTTGTCTATCCAACATAGCCATGTCATGTCACCATGTTGGATCAAGCTCTAATTAAGAGCCAATCCAATGTTTTAATGTTCACATTGTTTTTTTGTAGGTTTAATGCATGGAAAAACACCTAGAATATGGTAAAACTGCACAATTCGGACAAGTCCAAGTAAATGGACTTATAGACCCACTTACGGGGGTCGTAAGTCCATCCTACAATAGGTAAGTGGTGCCATAGGTGTCAGAATAAAATTATAAAGATTTTACGGCATTTAAAGTTGTACTTATGAACCCACTTATGGGAGTCATAAGTACAACCTACGACCCCATAAGTGGGGTCATAGAAATCAGAGAAGAAAATATGCTGCAAAAACCACTTACAATACCATTTATGGTGGCCGTAAGTGGTACTTACAGGATTTACGTAGCCCTATAAATTGACCTAATCTTAGGGTAAAATATTTTGAAATCTGGGTTGGGCCTAAGTGACCCGACCCGATCAGACCAAACCCTTTCCCTTAAAACACTAAAATCTGATCCATTACCCTTACTTCCTCAAATTTTAAAACTCCTACTCATACTCTAACTACTCAACTTCCCTCTTACTCTATAAAAGTAAAAATCCTCCCATTGAACCATCACTTACATGCATATTCATCAAAAAGTAGGGCTAAAGTTTCACTTTATTCATCTTCTACTTCCAACTCTTCTAATCCAGGTAAATAATTCTCAACTCCTACTCTTTAACAATATGTTCTTGATCATAGAACTTTAGATAGTGCTTTCTATAGCCCTGAAGTGGATAAATCCCATGATTCTTGATATTTGTGGAGCTTGGAATGGTTAAACTTGAAATTGTTGCATGATTTTGACTAGGAAACCTGTGATCATATACTACATGGACTTAAAAGTTGAATAATAAGATGGAAACTCAAAATATAGGTGCATTACCTGTTGAACTTAAATTGATACATGTTGTAGTGTATGAAATTGGGCTAAAAATTATAATATACATTATGTGGGATAAAGTTTATGAGAAAAAAATTGACCAACTCTCTGAATCTCACATACAAATCCACTCATGGGCCTCATAAGTAGCACCTATGAGGGCATAAGAAGCCTCATAAGTGTCAGAAGTAAATCCCTGAAACTTCAGGGCTTTATCTAGTACTTATGTGGGCAACTCTGACCCCTATAAGTACTACCTATGGCCTGTAGGAGGGTTCATAGGTTGTCTAGCCCTTGGTTGTCAAATTTTTCAAAAAAAAAAATTATTCTTGTACTTCAAGCTCTGACAACAACTTTTTCAGGTACAATGGTACCAAAAGTTTCACAAAAGAAGGGAGTTAAGTTTATGCTTCGGTATGAGTCACTTAAGCGGAGTGGCTTCGAAGAGGATTACCCTGTGACCTTAGATAAACCATTGGTCCATCGACAAACTAGGGGAATATCATAGAGACAGGATACAGCTGTAATAGTTGTTGTGGAGTTGTGCACTCAGCCCATACTATCACTGTCTCCGCAGGATTCACAAGTCTCACCAGCATCATAGACAAGGCTATAGTCACCTCAATGATTGTTATTCAGACTGAGTTTCAGACAAAGAAACTAAGCAGTCACTACCATACTCTTCCCCATTTTCAGGAGGAAGAGGATGATTCTTCTACTGGTTCAAAGGATGAGGTAGAGTCAGGATCAGGGTCCCAAGAAGAGGTTGAGTCTAGATCAGTTTCTAGTTCTATATATGATGAGAATGCAGTCGGCTCATAGTCTGAGGAGGGGTTAGAGCTGTATCTGGTTCTAAGAGTGAGTTAGTATTAGGACTGGCTGAACTACAGTTTGAGAAGGGTGTAGCTTAGGTACCAAAAAAATTATCATCATTGTTATCATAGGATACTCAACAGGCTATATTAGGCATTCAGCCCACAGTTCCACCCCCTGATACCCCAAATTCTGAATCCACACATGGCTTAGTTGTGCCTATAGATGAGATTCTTTTGAGATAGTATGTGGAGGTGCTATAACATATTTTTGAGATAGATAGATTAAACATGGATCAAGGTTGTCCAAAGCGTAGTATCAAAACAGAGGTTAGGATTGATATGATAGGCCTAGTAGGTGCACCAGACTTGCGGGCCTTATTTGATAGATATCAGAAGGGGTGGATGACTCAGCCCCAAGGTTCATACACCCTGGCTCTAGTTTGGGAATTCTTTGCATCATACACTTTTACTATTTACTTGATACCCCACCTAAGTGTAGAGGTGGTTGAGAAACAATAGTTGACTCGCATTTGGCCATGGGTAAGCGAATAGATATTTTTAGGTGGCTATTTGTCGAGTATTATTTGGGCTAGAGTTAAAGGGGCTGACCATGATAGTGGAGTTTAATCACAAGATGAGGATAGCACAGGTTAGGCCACTATGAGGGAAGTAGAGCATAGAGATTAGATTTTGCTAGGTGGATAGTCACTCAGATAGCAGATTTGGGCACTGATGCCCCATGGGTTGAGGAAAAAGGTGAGATAAAAAAGACATAACTGCATTTTACGATAAAGTTTTAGTGGAACATGGTACATCTTAGAGTGAGTTTAACTTCTGTGGGTAACATACTTACAAAGGACAGAGTTGCATTACAAGCCTGATTTCTATCTATGACCTAGAATTTGCAAGATTGATTTGGCTGGAGATCAATATTAGAGCATTCGGTGAGACCACCTTTCCTTTCCTTGCTTAATTCAATAATTATGCAATGTGTCCAGAGTGTTGCTTATTCTTGGGGTAAATCAGCAGATTGAGCTAACCCATATAGAATACATTAACTTGATTAAGCATGCAGCAAACCCAAATATTACATAGAGAGTGCATCCACTTTCTACTGTTATTCCGACCTATTTTTAGGGGCCTTTTATTTTGGTTGAGTCTATGGAGAGGTTGGATATTAGTGTTGATGTTAAGATGGGCCAGCATAAAGCTAAGCTCATGGCTACTATTGGTGAGGGGGCCACAAGCATATCTGCACCAGCTTCTACTTCAGAGCCAGCTAGTGCATCTACTATGTCTCCTTGGCCCAAAGTTACTAGATTGATCGGAGTGTCATACAAGTTTATACAGTGCATGGTTTAGAGAAAGGATGAGGTGAAATCCTGCCTCAATTATATAGAGACTTAGTTAGCTACATTATTTGCACAGATCCGACCATGGGTTTGAACTACACTAGAGACTGCTAAGGCCCAGTTTGAGGCAATGCTAACGGCGGACATAGCAGAGTATACTAGGGACTTGCATGCCTAGATTGATAGTGTGAGGTCCAAACTCCTGGATATGTCTACATTATGCACTGAGGTACGATCACTAGAAGAGATTTATGTTTCTATCATTCCTATGGTCATTCCAGCCTTCATGCATCTATTTTCTCTACCTCTACCTATGTGTTTGATTTGTTTATTGATGATGATGTGGCCTCAGCTGTTGGGGCCAAGAGAGGTCATAAGAATGATCTACAGGACCTGACTATAGACTTTGGGTAGGCTTTGAAAAGGAAATATCATGATTTAATTATGTCGAAGTTAATATATGAGCGGAGGCAAGCTAAGATAGAAGGGGTATATCTTCTAGTCACACCCCAGCAGCACCTCCTCCAGTTGAGCCATGTGCCCCCAAGTCAGGGAAAGTCTGATTCGAACGCCTAGAGCATCCCAAGTATGTCGTCATCCTTTGTTCTTACTTTATAGTTATGCTAGTACAACCAATATGTTTAGGTCATTTTGTGTTTGTTTCGTAAATGTGTTATGTTGGGTTTATGTTTACTTAGGAGAAAAATAAGGAACCTTAGGGAAATTGACATATTCTATTTGTTTTCAAGTGTTTTGAAAAAATGATACCTCTCCAAAAAAATTTGTAAACTTTGTGATGTGAATTTATGTTTTACTATTGTGAATCTTGTTATGCCATTAGGATTAGGGATAAAATAATCATAGCTTAGTATTGCATCGACTGAATAGGTGGTAGTTAGTGATATAACCTTGTACCATGTGTGTGTGAGATACTTACGTAGTTCCTGTTGTACTTTTAATCTAGAACTTGCCTGATTAATCTTGCGTAGGTTGTAGAATAGTTGGTTAAGACATTATCATAGTCCGTTTTTATTGTAGTCAACTTTTAGCCTAAAGAATTGTCCAAATATGAATTAGTATCCTTGATCCCTGATTTGACCCTACATTAACCTATTTTCTTGATTTTCACCTTTTCACCTTCTCAAATTGATTACAATGATCTTGTTTTGGTCCTAGTCTCTTCTTGGAGATTGCTCATCTCAACTCAGGCAAATCACCTAAGTTGAAGGTGGTGATCATAGTGGTGTGTAGCTAAAGTTAGGTATGAATAACGGTGTGTAACATAAATGTAAAAACAAAAAACAAGTAAGGTTGGGTGTGGTATAAAAGTAAAAAAATGAAATAATGAAAGAAAAACTTGAAAAAAAAAAAAAAAAAAAAAGGAGAAACTTGTCCTCGTATTAACATGCATGATCATACTGTGATAGTGGGACTTCTTTGTTGTGAGGGTACAGGGGTTGTGTTGCTAGCTTCTTACTTGTTAGGGTAGTATAACTTGCTTACTTGATTAATTATTTATTTATAATGTAATGTCATTTATCAATTTCTTTGGGTCAAACTATTGCGCTACGTGGATCCACACGGTTGGTGTCAAAAATTTAGAAATAGTAGGGTGTGCCTTAGGTTTCTCTTTGTTAAGAACATGTTGTTTTGTTATGTGTTTGTTGGCTGAGGACATGACAACATTCTAAGTTAAGGGTGTTGATGTGTCATAGTTTCATGACACTTTTGATGCTTAAAACCAGAAAATATGCAAGTACTTAGGTCCTTTTTGTTAGATTTAGTGAATTTGTGTTTGTTTTTCAGGAAACTAATCTGGAGCAAAATAGAAGGGAAAAAAAGTTGAAGTATGTAGAAAGACGACTCACGGACCCACTTATGGGACCATAAGTGGAAATTATAGGGCCGTAAGTGGAAATTACGGGCATCGTAACTTTCCAAGTAAGTGTCATATAAATTATTTTGAAATATCTGAAGTTTGATGATTGATCTTGAGAGTTATGAAACCTACCTACGTGGTGTAAGTACCACTTACAACCCTCATAAATGCTATCTAAGTGGAAGTTCAGACAACTATTGATTCCTTCTGCGACATACAACCCACCCAGGGTCCGTATGTGGTACCTATGGCCCGTAAGTCGGTCCATAAGTAGTTGTCGATCTAGTTTTCTTTTTCCATTTTCATTAGTATTTTTAGGATTTTGTGTGTTCTATAAATACGCCTTTGATGATTTTGTATTAGTTTACACACTCTTTATATTCACACTATTATATTGATTCTGAGATTCAACTTTTGATATTGGAATCCATTACTCTTGGTTTTTACGGTGGGACATTAATTTGAGATTTTTGGTTTTTATTCTTCAATTATTGTAATATTATTCATATGCTTTTTTCTATAAATTCAACGAATGTTCTTGCAAACATGAGTGGATAAACCACCTAACTAGGGTTGTGGGAACCCTGATGGAATAACAAAGTAGATGAAGTGTAAAGTCGTTCTTGATCAATATTCTTGTATGCATTGTGATATTAGGAAAATAAGATCACAATAGTAATTTGAAGCTATCAACATTCATCTAGTTAACTTGACACTCAAAAGGTAAAAGTTAATCGGAGATCCAGGACAAAAGTTAGTAAGGCGACACTCTGAGACCCAAAAGGTGAAGGAGTGAAATTTTCCAAAGGTGTTCACATGATGGTAGGTGATACATAACTTGTCAAATTCTGCATGCAAGGCATTAAGATAGGTCGATGGATCACGATAAGTATATGGAGTTAGAAAGTCAAGGGAAATACAGTCCTAGTATTCATCTCATATTAATTTCAACCTAAAGTGTAGACTTGTTACTACTACAACTATTTTAACAAAATTCGGCCATTTACTTTTCTGTATTTTTTGGCTATTTTAGTAAGTTTGTGATAGAGCTTTGGCCTATTCCCTATGGGTTTGACCTCAACCTGGGTTATATATTTGATAGTGACCACATTATACTTTCTTGGAAGTGTAGTTTTCAGCGACATCTATAATATAGGATGTAAAACTCACAGCAAACCAGGAGAAAGATCTCAAATCAAGCCAATATACACGCACACAACCTCAAAATCCACTCAATATGCTAACCATCCATGATTCAATATAATCCATGCACCATTGAGTGTAATATGTGAGTAAGACATCAAAATAACCACAATAAACCTAACTTAGGCATTTCTAACACAAGAAAAACATTCCAACGTATACATAAGGCCAACAATATTAGATAAGACCCCCAAATTGGCCACACGTAGCAAGTATCATCTCAAATCATCATTAACGTAATAAAGCCCCCATGTGGACACAAACAAATAATAACATTATTCTTATAATTGTTACCCATACCCGTAGCATGTTTTTAAACAAATATTAACTATTCAGCCAGTCTGAAGAAAGTTAAGTCATAACCTACTTTGTGACACTAAAATCCAAGACAAAAGCCCTACATGTGGAGCTTTTACCCTCTTGGAAAATCTTGGAATCTAATAAAATATAAGAATATAGAAACTACACGTAAAAAGCAAGACAACAATACCCATATAGTCTATTTCCAAATATGGGTCAAAATGGACCTTCGAAATAGATTTTTTAAAAGAAGGGGTAAAATTAGAATTTTCATTAATAAATACATTACCCATGATTAAGGGAAGTGATATAAGAAAGTTCAAGTGAAAACATAGTTTTATTGAAGAAAAACCATTTTTAGGCATTTCGGGCCAAAATCCCCAAATTTCACTTTTGAAATTACGAATTAATGGGTTTTAAGTGGAGAGAGTCAATGTAAAATAGTTGAAATAATGACTTGGAGCTTACCTAAGCTTGAAAATGGAAGAAATTTCCCAAAAACTTTAAAACCCGAATCTTAAAGTTTCAAAAATGGAAGAAAAATCAAGAAAAATTAGTTTTATATAGGAGCCCAGCTGTGTCACAACCCGATTTACAAGTCACGATGGCACCTACTAAATATTGTCAGTAGGTAAGACAACACCATAAACTAGAGCTAACCAATGGGTTATCCGTTAAGAAAGGCCCAATATAGGCGAACTTCACAAACATAAATTGTAAACATAAGGGTTCTAGATAGAATAAGATGTCGAACAAGATACCAATCCCAAAACCTGGTAGAGTTAGTACAAGAGCATCTAATAGTATCAATACAACTCTAAGTCTAGAATAGTCAATACATCTGTCTTGAATACTAAAGACTGAATACAAGAGATAGAAGGAAATTGGGTGACTTGAACTCCAAGAGATCACACTATCTCCAAATATTGATCACTCCATGAACAATGATCAATGGAAGCGGCTAATACTCGGATCTACACCAGAAAGTACAAAAGTGTAGTATGAGTACCAAAAAAATGGGTACTCTGTAGGCATCATTGGTCGACTAGCTAGGTCATGATATAGATATGATATAATTCAAGATAATCCTAAGTAAGTCAAGGTATAGAATCAAACCTGAATCTTCTCCATCATCACTATATATAATAAGTAATCAAATTGGAATAACAACATAACATAAAGCATCAAGATATGTCAATATCATTGCGCATAACAAGTAATAAATATCAAAATAATAATGTATCTTAAGGCATCAACACATGCCAATATCACCATGCATAACAAGCAATAAATATCAGAATAACAATGTGTCATAAGGCATCAATGCATGCCAATATCTCTGTATATAAGAATTAGACAAATTGAAATCATACATATTATAAGCTTTAACATAGCTTTCACAAATACAAAGTTGGCTCCCATATGCCAACTGGTGTATAAGGTAAATAAATCATCACGACATCTCATACCACCGGAGAGTACACCCAAGAAAAACATAAAGGATCAAGTCAACAATATATCCAACTTCCTCATTATTTCATAGTTTTCCATAATTTCCATCAATCAACCATTTTCCAACAGTCATAATGATTATCGATGTTTGTAATTAAATCACATGTACTAAAACTTGTGACCAAAATAATAATATTATCACCCAACAACTATATCATCATTACACGCTAATAGTTATTTCTTAGCTATCCAAAGCTTATAGCCAATCAAATTACTCACTAGTCATCACATAACCTCTAATTATTATCTATACACTAATCATCACATAATCACCTCTCATGGGTCAACGACTACCCATTGTTCACTAACTAACCAATATTTAGCATCTAGCCAAGATTCATCAGTACACCATATCCGTCACTTAATCAATACTCATTTCTAGCCATCATAATTTTGGGATTGAACCGGCAGATGTACACATAGGCACATCAAATAATTATCTTCTGTACTTCTCGGGTATATTATCATATCATCATCACATCCTTCAGACAAACTGGGTATTATTATATCATCAACATATCCTCTAGTCAAATTGAGTATCATCATATAATCAATATATTATCCGGCCATACTGGGTATCATCATCTCATCACAATATCATTCGGCTACACCAAGTATCATTATATTATCACAATATCCTCTGGTCTTGTCGAGTATCAACATATCATCTAATACCCTCCGGCCTTACAGGGTATCAATATATCATCACAATATTCTTTGGCCTTTTCGGGTATCAACATATCATTGCACTATCTTTCGTCCTTGTCGAGTATCAGTATATCATCACAATATCCTCCGGTATTTACGGGTATCAATATATCATCACAGTATGTAAATTAATATCATTAATAAGAAAAAACCCTCGCTAGGGCTAAAGTAAATAGCAAGCCCAACGAGGGCGAAAGTAAATAACACAAAGAAGAAGAAAAGAATATCATACCTCCATAATCCAACGTTCATCATCATTGTCACTTTATCAATAGATATATGTATATGTAACATGAATAATATAAACAATCATTGGGTTTCCACCGAAACTTATATCTTCAACACCAATATCTTTCTCTGTCCTATATTAGAGAGAGAGGTATGTATATGTATAATAAGTGGAAAATGCTTTAACATAATTAGTCATATAATGAGGTATCATGAGTGCAAGCATAATCTATTGAATAACTTTACACATAATCAACAAGCGTGCCTTCAGCACCATTTACATTATCATTTCTAATATCAGCAATAGGGAAGATTGCCAATGTAATTATTAGCATAATTACTAAGCATGATCATAACATGAGCAATAGCATAGTTAATGGCCCGAACACTAGCCTAAATGGCTTAATCAATGATATAGACATGGCTTAAGCAAGAGTATAATCAAGGGCTTATCATTACATAATCTATAATCTAATCGTTTAGACCATGAGCATAACCATAAGTGATATCATAAACAATGGACCATTAGTAGCATATTCATTGGCCTATCATTGGTCTAAAGATAATTTATTAGTAGTGTGAGCAATAGCTAAACCGTGACGTAATCCATAGCTTATTCATAGTAAGGTCAATAACACCATTTATGGATTAGGCCACATTACAGTCAAGGGCTCATTCAGTAGCATTTTTGTTAGCCCAAAAAATAGTCAGTCACAATAACATAATTAATAACTTAACACAAGCTTTAGCCAATAAGACATACAAGGGTATAATCACTTGGGCGTTACTGTCAATGTCATTCATAATAACCAACAAGTACCAAGAGTTATCAATTATGCCTCAAAAGGGCACTCTCTAGTCAATTACTAAGTGTAAGGATTCAAGAGAACTAATCATAAGTCTTGCCTTAAGGAGGGCCAACGATCCCACTTCTAAATCCCCAAAATCCATTCTAAGTCAATACTGCCCCGGACTAGGCTAAGGAATCTAAATCAACTCTTAGATGTATAGCAAGCCACCATTATTCCTAAGGTAGATATTCTACTCAAGTACTTTTACTAAGTCCAATTGAACTAAGGCAACCTTTTCTAGTATAAGAAACTAATACCAACTTACTCTAAGAAAGGGTGTATAAGGAATTTTATCTAATTTAAGTGATCTAAGGCATTCTCGTGCCAGACATGAGCAATGAAGCCTAATTCAACTAAGGCATAAGGAAAATGAGTTAAGTATTTCAAGCCTATGATTTCAAAGTGGCTCAACTAATCTAGAGTCTTGTGTTTCATCATGACAACACCTAAAAGTCATCCCAATCTATCAATATCATGAATATACTATGATATAGCTCAATCTAACAAGGAATAAGATTAACCTATCTCAAATCTAAAGAAAGCTCACAAATTACTAAGCCTTCAAATTTTCCTTCCAAGAAGCTTCTTCAAGGCACCAAGCTATAAAAAACACAACCTACACATTATAATGAGAACATCGATACCCATATTGCACTATTGTGCTTCAAGTCCAAAAATGACACCAAAAACCTCAAGTGGGTCCCACTTATGGAAAACATGTTTCCAAGGTCAACCCAAAGTTCATACACCACCAAGGAATCTTAACCTTTACGTAATAGGTGAAAACTAAGCTTATTTAGGTCTAAATCAAGCCCCCAAGCTATTTGGGATTCTATTCAAGATTTCAAGAAATTCAAACATGAAATGGAAGGATTCATGCCTCAAGTTTGTTGTTAATCACGAAAGTATATGTAACTAAGCTCCCAAGAGGTACCCAAGACTCAATTTAAGTTTAGTACACTATTTTAGGGTTCCTAAGTCTTAAAGATGAGTGGAAAATGCCAAAAATGCAGCCTAAAAGGCCTTTAAATACCCAAACCGGGCACCCAGGTATGACAATCGCCATCTAGGGTTAGAGATCGCGCGAAGGAGGTCGCGATCCCTTTTATGGTGATCGCCATATGGCGATCATGATGCCCTTTATGCAATCACATTTCAGTACCAGCAAACTTGGGAATTCCAAAGTTTTCCAACGATGCCTCGGGATTCATTCGAAATCTGATATAAACAAATTAACTATGTAACACACTAATTTTGGTGATCCAAATGCGTTGGCAAAGTTGGATTTTCCATATGAGGTAGTTTGTGGGTCTTACACCAAATTTTTAGTTTTCTAACTTTTCAACCAATAGGTCAAAATGAGCTCGGGTGCATTGGGACTTGAATCAAAGGACTACCTAGCCTAGAATCAATATCCTGGAGGTTCTGGCACAATCAGAATTTACATCCGAGATGTTTTACTAAAGCTTTTGCCCGGTGACCATTTGGAACTAGGGAAGACTTCTAAATAGGGAATCGGCTCTATAAATCAAATGAACTTCCTTGTATCCAAACTATCAGTTCAAGCAAGTTATAAATGACTGGGGAAGCTATGGAAAAGCTCTAACGATCAAAATAAGTAGAAATACAACGAATGACATAAAGGGTCATTACAATATCCACTACTAAAGGAACTTTTATCCCTAAAAGTTAAGAACCAGGATATACCCAAAGTATCGAACAGGTGAGGATACTGGGCCTGCAACTTACTCTCGATCTCCCAAATGACCTCCTCCACTATACGGTGCCTCCATTGAACCTCAATAAATAGAATCTCTCTGGTTCACAATTGTCTCATTTTATTTGCCAAAATGAGCACAGGCTACTCCAAAAAAGGTCAAATACTCATCTAACTGGACTGAGCCCCATCTAATAACATGAGACAGGTCAGGAATATACCATCACAACATAGAGACATTGAAAACTGAATAAATAACAACAAAGTCTGGAGGTAAAGCTAACTCATAAGCTACCTTACCAATAGTGCAGAGAATCTCAAAAGGCCCAACATACCTCGTACTTAGCTTACCCTTTCTCCCAAACTTCATTACACCCTCCATGGGCGAAACATGGAGGAAACACCATCACCAACTCCAAATCTCAAGGAACAAAGTCGATAATATTCATGGGCCTTCTGTTTCCTCTAAGTCACTCTCAGCCTAGGCTGAATCACCCTGACTCAATCCAATGAGTCCTGAAGCATATAAATACCCTGGGGACTAACCTAAGAAATCTCAAACTACCCAACCTGGGAGCGACATCTCCCACCATCTGAATCCTTAAATCAATATTAGAAAACATGACTGCACCCTAAACCTGGTCAAACAAACCATCTAAGAAAGACATTAGATAATTGTTCTACACCATCACCTTATTAAGATGCCTATAATCAATGCATATACTCATAGAACCATCACTCTTCTTCACAAATAGTACAAGAGCACTTTGAGGGGACACACTCGGTCTAATAAAACCATTACAAAAAAAAATCTTAAAACTGAGAATTTAGTTCCTTAAGCTCAGTAGAAGCCATAAAGTAAGGTGTCATAGAAATAGGTCAGGTGCCAGGCTAAATAAAGGTCAATAGAAAACTCAATCTCATAGGCAGGGGAAATACTAGGTAGGTCGGTAGGGAACACATAGAGGAACTCACAAATAAGAAGAACAACATCAAGCGATGGACTCTCAATACTAGCATCACAAACATAAGCAAGATAAGGCTCGCAACCCTTGGCGATAAGTCTTCTAGAATACATATAAGTGATAATCCCTGTCAGTTTACAGCTAATAGCTCCTTACCACACGACTAGGGTACGTCGAGCATGGATAAGGTAAAGATCTTTCTAAAATAGTCCATGATCGTATAATAGTGGGATGACTAGTCCAAGCCAAGAACCACATCAAAATCCAGCATATCTAGAATAATAAGTTTATCATAAGTATCAATATCACTGACAGTCACAACATATGATTTGAATACTTGATCCACTACTAAAGAATCATATACGGGAATAGATACGCATAATAGCACAGATAATGAATTATAAGACAACTCCAACCATGGTGCAAAATAAGAAAAGATATAAGCATAAATGGATCTCAAATCAAATAAAGCAAAAGCCAACTAGCGGCGCACCAAAATCACACCTATAACTATAGTATCATAAGTCTAATATTTGGGTCTAGCGGGTACTGCATATAACTAAACACGCTCGCCACTTGGATGTGCACCTAATCGGGCTTCTGTCCTGCATGTCTAAGAATCTCCTCGACTACTAAAGAAACCACCCCTGCGACCCTATGAACCACTTTTAACTAAGATTTAAACTACTCTAAGATGAATCGTTCATTTCCCTATGACTAGGGCAATCCCGTGAATAGTGACCAAAAAACCCACAAGTAAAATAGAAAATTTGAGCAAAACTAAAAAATTTGGATGACCGAAATAACCACCATGTCTAGACAACCAAAAAATAAACCCTTCAAAGACTGGCCACTTCCCTTACTAGGTCTATCTCTAGCAACATACTGACCTTCGTTAGTAATCTAAAGAGCTACCAGAATAGGTCGACTCGACTCTGAGGCTGAAAGGATGGACACAGAGAATACCTACTCTATGTATACATACAAATGGAAATCCTCAACCCACTAGTAAAAAAGCAAAATTTCTTAAACTCAGCAATCGTCATGGAGCCCTACTCCAATCTGGAGAATTAACCTCTCAATTGATCTCTAAAGTTGCATAGCATATACTTCTCTAAGCACATGTCAAGAACTAGGTCCATGACAAATAGAGAAGATTCAACTGGTCTAGAATCCATATAGACTCTCCACAATAACGATAAGATAAGTTCAATCAAAGTATGGTGTAATCCACACCATGAGTCTCAACAAGGCCCAAACCTTAAATCCTATCCTTACAAGTAGTCAAGAACTCATGTGCATCCTCTTCAAGAAATCTAGAAGGCATAGTAGGCTGGGAGACTACTGCTAAGAAACTATGGTGCAGGAGGAATCTCAACTCTAAGAGTCGCAGCTACAGGTTGTACCTCTACCTTAGTTCCACTCTGGTTTGCAGGTTGTGCACTATAAGATGGCACACCACCAACCATATCCAATAACTAAACTAAAGCTTCTCAACGTACTGCTAAAGAAATGACCGCAGGTAGAGCCTGGACTAGTGACAGACCCACCGTAGGTTATGGTAGAAAAATCTCAGAATTAGGTGCAGGAATAGGGTCTGGGAAGGTAGCTATCCTGGACCTAGCTAGGGATATGTTTCTAGGATATCCACGACCTCTAGGTCATCCACATTCAAAAATTAGAGTAGGATCCCTTGCTCGATCTCGAGACCCTTATCTCCTGTTGTGGTAGCACGTGTCCTGGCCTTCTACAGAAGAGTAAATTCAAGGGAATTTCTATAAGCCAACTCAAACTTTTAGTATAAAATGAGTGAAAGAAGTGAAGAACTACAAGAAATGTCCTATAGCCTCCCAAAAATAGGAAATAGGCATCAACTCCGATCCATAGGACTCTACAGGACACTTTCTCTTGTACCAACAATAAATATAAAATCTGGCTCTGCTACCAATTTGTCATGACCTAATTTACAAGTCATGATGTCACCTAGTAAATCCTGCCGGTAGGTAAGCCAATGCACTCTATAAATACATCTTTTATGTTTATGTATTAGTTTCCGCACTCTTTGTATATATTGATTCTGAGATTCAACTTTTGATCTTGGAATCTGTTATTATTGGTTTTTATGATTGAATATTAATTTGATATTTTTTTATTCTTTAATTATTGTAAGATTATTCATATACTTTCTTATATGAATTTAATGGATGTTTTTGCAAACAAAAGCGACTAAGCTACCTAACTAGGGTTGTGGGAACCTTGATGGAATAACAAAATAGAGAAAGTGTAAATTCATTCCTGATCAATATTCTTGCATGCATTGTGATATACTTTGGTTTTATTGCTTTCGTAATGACTGCAAAAGTTAAGAACCTGACTATATTTGATACTTACTCAAAAACAGTGGTAGATATTAGAAAAATAAGATCATAATAGTAATTTAAGGCTATCAACTTTTATCTAGTTAACTTAACACTCAAAAGGTAAAAGTTAATTTGAGATCCAGGACAAAGGTTTGTAAGGAAACACTCTGAGACCCAAAAGATGAAAGAGCAAAATTTACCAAAGGCGTTCATATGACGATTAGTGATGCATAACTTGTTAGATTCTTCATGCAAGGCATTGAGATAGTTCGATGGAGCATGATAAGTCTACAGAGTTTGGAAGTAAGGGGAAACACAATTCTAGTGTTCATCTAAGATTTATTTCAACCTACCGTGATCAAGACTAGTTACTACTGTAACTATTTTTACAATATCCTCCATTTACTTTTATGCATTTTTTTTAGCTATTTCAGTAAGTTTGTGATAGAGATTTGGCCTATTCCCTATAGGTTCAACCTCAGTCTATGTTGGGCTATATATTTGACAGTGACTGCATTATACTTTCTTGTAAGTGTAGTTTAGGTGACATCTATAATATTAGGATATTATACTCACATCAAACCATTAGAAAGATCTCAAATCCAGCCAATATACATGCACGTGAGATCAAAATTCACTTAATATGCCAACCATCTGTGATTTAATATAATCCATGTACCATTAGAGTGAAATATGTGAGTAAGAAATCAATAATACCATAATAAACCCAACTTAAGCATTTCTAATACAAGAAAAACATTCCAGCATATACACAAGGCCATCAATATCGGATAAGACCCCCAAATGGGCTACACATAGAAAATATCATCTCAAATCACCAATAATATCAACACAAAAACCCATGTGGTCACAGACCAATAATAACATTATTTTCATAATTTTTACCCAAACTCATAGCATACTTTTAGAAAAATATTAACTATCCAGCCTAGTCTGAAGAAAGTTAAGTCATAACCTACCTTATTACACTGAAATCCAAGAAAAAATCCCTTTATGTGAAGCTTTTCCCCTCTTGAAAAATCTAAGAATCTACTAAAACATAAGAATATAGAATCTATATGTCCAAAGCAATCCAAAAATACCCATATTGTTTATTTTGAAATATGGGTCTAAAAGGACCTTCGAAATATTTTTTTTTAAAAGAAGGGATAAAATTAGAATTTTTGTCCATAAATATACCCATTATTAAAGGAAATGATAGAAGAAAAATCATGTTAAAACAGGTTTAAAACACAGTTTTTATTGAAGAAAAACCATTTTTAGGATTTTTGGGCCAAATTCCCAAATTTCACTTTTGAAATCATGAATTAATGTTAGATGGAGAGAATCAATCTAAAATAATTGAAATAGTGACTTAGATCTTACCCAAACCTTAAAATAGAAGAAATTTCCCAAACACTCCAAAACCCGAAGCTCAAAGTCTCAAAAATCAAAGAAAAATCAAGAAAATTAATTTTTATATGGGAGCCCAGCTGTGTCATGACCCGATTTACAAGTCATTATGGCACCTACTAAATCCTGCCAATAGGTAAGCCAATACAATAACCCGGAGCTAACCAATGGGTTATCCGGAAAGAAAGGCCAACATAGGCAAAATTCTCGAACATCAACTGTAAACATAAGGGTTCAAGATCAATAAGCAGTCAAACAAGATACCAATCCCAAAACCTTATAGAGTTAGTACAAGAGCATCTAATAGTATCAATACAGCAAGTCTAGAATTGTTAATACATTTGTCTCGAATACTAAAGATTGAATACAAGAGATAAAGGAGATTGGGTAACTCGAACTCCAAGAGCTCACCCTATCTCCAAGAATTTATCACTATATGAACCACGATTAATAGCAATAGCTAATACTTGGATCTACACCAAAAACTAACAGAAGTGTAGTATGAATACCAAAACAATGGGTAATCAGTAGGCATCATTAGCCGACTTAGCTAAGACATGATATAGAGATGATATAATGCAAGATAATCCTAAATCAAGGTACAAAATCAAACCAGAATCATCTCCATCATTACTGTATATAATAAGTAATCAAATAAAAATAATAATATAACATAAGGCATCAACACATGCCAATAAAACCATGCATAGAAAGCAATAAATATCAGAATAACGATGTATCATAAGGCATCGATACTTGCCAATATTACTATGCACATCAAGTAATAAATATCGAAATTACAATGTTTCATAAGTCATCAACGCATGCCAATATCACTGTATATAATAATTAGACAGTTTAAAATCATACATATCATAAACTTTAACACAAGCATTCATAAGTACAAAGTTGGCTCCTATACTCCAACTGGTGCATAAAGGAAAGAACTCATCTATAATACCCCTAGTTTTTGGTCCTTGAAATTTTTTTGAAATATAATCCTCACTATCCTAACTATGACTCCCCTGATAAGTCGTAGAGAGTCTTGATGTGTCGTAGATACTCGGTCATAACTTAATCAAAATAAGTGGCTTAGTATTTTTCTCTAAGTATGAGTGGCTCTCGACTAGTCATCTAGGCTTCTTACGGGTCACAAGGACCAAGTAAGGTGTCCAAAAAGTTTGGTCCAAGACACTGTCTTCATTATAATCAAGTCCATGAGTCATAAAGACTCATGATGAGTCATTATGTCCCAATTTTAAGGTGTCCAGTGTGTCATCCCAAATTATTGTTTCTTGAGTACGAGAAGTGGTTATGAGTCATTAAGTATGGTTACGAGTCAGTGGTATTAATCATAACCAGACCAGTATGGGTCCTTGCTATTTCTGTCTTGACTATGACTTCTTGTGATGAGTTAATATGTCTATATGAGTCGTATAGTGACCCGTAGTCACTTACGACAAATTTTTAGTTTTTTTATTAAGGGCACTTTGGACATTTTCCCTCTACCCAATTATAACCCACAGCCTAAAACCCTATGGAGGACCCTATTAGCATTGTTAACTTACTAAAACACTTTAAAAGCTCTCTTAAATTCTCTCAAGCAGACATACTTAGAGTTTCCAAGAGGTGGGTCCAGTATACATTCAAGAGTCGAATTCTCTCTGTAATCTTGGGTATTTTAGCATATTACCCTTCCCTCATTGTTAATTTGTTAAATAAATATGTTTAAAGTGTTGTTTATGAGATATTGATGTTGATTTTGAAAACATGGGTTGAGGGTTTTTGTACAACTATTATTTATGTGATGTTTCATGTTTGTCCCTGCATGGGTTATTTTTAAATGGTGGGTTTAAAGTCAATTTGACGCATGGGAATTGTGAATGAACTTGGGATTGCCATTTCCCAAACTTGTGACTTTTGAAGTGGTTATATGACCCTAACCCTATATAGTGAAACTGGTTTTAGTTATGAAAAATGTGGGAATTTAAACTCTTCTTAAACTATTGCGTAATGAAAAAGGTTAATGAAGCATAATGATCTATAATTGAACCAAGGGGGTTGTGAATTCTCCCAAACTGATAATAATTTGATACGGGACAAACAAGAGGAACATGAAACAGCCCCAAAACAGTCCAATACACCCTCTAAAACAGTCCACAAATCACAACAAATCGTGGACCAAATGGAGACCTCACGTGGATTTGAAAAATATAACGAGAACGTAAGAAAAAAAGGTGTATTTGACATCCAAAACAGCCACAAAACACAACAAAAATATGAGGAACAATATGACAACAAAAACAACCAGATTCGGATTCCACAATAACAAGATACAAAAATGATAGTAACTTGACATACAATATTCACAAATCTAAGAACCCTAACAATGAGAAAGGACCCTAAGACAAATGAATAGCAACATCAAGTGCTTACTTGGACCAAGAGGAGCTCATGAACCTCAAGACCTAAGTTTCCATTCAAACAAACAACAAAAGTGATTCCACCCTCTTGTTGTTACCTAGTTCCAAGTTTCTAATTTGCCTCAAGGAAAGAGAACTTTGTCTTTCCATGTTATACAATATTCATATTCATCAAAAAACTAAGACTAAAACCCTAAGAGGTTCTATTTATAGTGTATTAAAAGATAGAAAGTAAAATGTCCAAAATGGCCCTTCAAGAGTGGGTTGCCCGTATGTAGTGGGCTGTTTTTGGTGTGTATTTGGGCCCTTAATTATGCTTCTCTTGCACACACACTTGGACGACTTCAATACGCCACAAGAGTCCATCTATGTGATCGCACTCGTATCATCCTCTCTTTCTTGAAAAGGATTCGACCTCGAATTTGTACCTTGCAAAATTAAGAGAAGACAAACAAGAACACATCCTCATGACATGAGGGGTTAGTGTTAGCAAAAGTAACACATCAACATGCCATGCCGAGGCGGAAAAAAATTAAAGTACAACCACGGGTCCTTTGTTTTAATCATGAAAATATTAGTACAAATACTACAAAGGAAGTGGCTCGGGCAAGCATCAAGACAAAAGGAAAGTAGGACGAGAGTCATCCTTTCCCACCCTAAGATGGTACCGGGATCAAATGGGCAAAGTAGCCATGGCCATGGTTTTCATCCATACTTACTTTCTCCTAAGGTGTCGCCCTCAAAAATAAGCATACCCTCTATATCACTATAGAAAATATCATGCGCACAAAGAGGGTATGGAAAGGTGTCATCTTACAAGTACTTACTAATCTTAAGCTCATTGTTATTAGCAAGCACAACATAGGAAACACATGAAGGAGGAGTAGATAGCATTTCTAGGCATGCAACACTTTCTCTTTCAAGAGAGTAATCCCTAAATAGACATAAACCATCATGGATAGAAGAGGGATCACAATCAAAACTAACTTCACAAGAACAAATACTAACCGGGCTTTCTAGACATTCAAGCACGTCAAGGTCATCGTCACCTGATTGATCATTTTTCAAATCCTCACTAGTTGTTGGCAACTCACATACCAACTTAGACTCACCTTGGTTTTCATAAGGGTCAACTAGTGTGTGAATACTCTTATTAAATGGCAATGGAACCTTACTCAAGTCACAAGTGCTAGTAGCACTAGATGGAGATAAATCATTCTTACGAGAAGAATTAATTTTGTCATCTAAAGGATCAACTAGTGCTTGCTTACTTTCAACAAGGAATTGGTTGTCATGCATCCTAACAATACCTAGAGTATCACAAAAGGAAGACCCATGCACAACTACTCTAGAAACCCGAAACCACTCCCATTTGGCTACTACTAGCCATATCACAATATTCCAAGTTTGTAAGAGTGTGCGGTTTAGGATTTTTACTTTGTAACTCACATGAGTTACAGTCTTCACTTTGATGTGTGTCATGGTAACCTGCTTGTACCTTTGACAAGTTCTCATCACAAGGGAGACTTTGATATAGTTGTTTGTATGGCATCCATTCCCTTTCTTGTCTTTCATAATCATGGAGGATAGGTTTAAGACAGGCCATTATTCCTTGGTCAAGTGGAAGTTGGATTAATGGTTTTGGATTCGGGGAGTCAAGGATGTGACGTAGTCTTTCAAGGTTTTGGTGGACATATTCAAGGGCATCCTTGGAAGTACCATCATCCATGGGACCTAAGAAAGACAAAAAAAGAAACAAAAACACAACTTGTTAGCTCAAATTAGCCTCACCATGCTCTCAATCTCGATTTTACCTCACACTTAGTCTCACAAGTGTTGAAAGCCAGCTTGTACTTCGTGAGTGATTGAGGGATGAGTCCGTCTTGGCCCAGAATAGATTTTCATTTGAGTTGACTCAAATAAAATTTGTTTTGGACTTGAACCAACAAATACAACGAATTTACAAAAGAGAAAAGCACACAAAGAAGGTAGACACGAATAGACGGACCCAAAACTATCTTACAACCTAGTAGATAATTACTAGTTTGTTAGTTAGTAATAGAATCAACAAATTACAACTAAGAAACATAGATTAGAAACTAAGAAATCAAAATTTGAGCTTAAAAATTGTTGGTGAACAGTAAAAACGTGATGAGGCAGCCATGTATTGGTTGCGGTTTCTACAATTTATATTTCAATTTCAAGTCTTGGTCCCATTGTAATTTGGAATTGGTGGTAATTGATTAAGGATAGAAAACAAGTCTTGAAATCTTCTTTCAAATTCAAAAAGCAAGACTTGACTTTTCTCCCCAAGACATGGTCCTTAAATCATGAAAGGTTGTTGGAAAAGTGGTTGTTAAAGTCCTTGATTAGTTGGAATTGGTTGTCAAAGTCTTGAGAGGTCTTAAATTTTGGAATCATGTCTTTCAAGACTAACAAAATACACAATCTCTTTCTTCAACTTTCAAGATCAAATATCAACCTTCTTTTTTTTTTCAATAGATGAAGATGGTAGACATAAAGAACACCAAGAACACTCTTTTGAATCTTGAAGCTCTATGGTTCAAGTTGTACCCCAAACATCAACAACACCTTTCCAAGCTTAAAATCCACGACACAATCTCCACAATACACGTTCAAACCTTGAACCAACAACACACCGCACGTCCAAAACAGTCCAAACTTTAAATCCGCAACAACAATACCAACAACAATCTGCCAAGGTGAAGTTCACAACAACAATATCAACAATGATAGCTCAAACTTAGATTTAGACTCCTTTAGTGTTAGTGATGAAGAAACTAACACTAGAAACAACAAAACACATAAAAGGACTCCTAGATCTAAGTTCAAAATTTTGGTCCAAACACAAAAAATGGGACAACTTTTCTTCTTTTGGATTTTTCAGTTTGAACACCTTTTATTTTTATTCTTTTTTCACTAACAAGACCAAGATTGATCTTGTGGGAATAAGATCAAGCCATGCTTTGATAACAAATGATACGGGACAAACAAGAGGAACACGAACCAGCCACAAAATAGTTCGATACACCCTCCAAAACAGTCCACAAATCACAACAAATCGTGGACCAAATGGAGACCTCACTCGGATTTGACAAATGTAACGAGAACGTAAGAAACAAAGGTGTATTTGACACCCAAAACAGCCACAAAACACAATAAAAACGTGAGGAACAATATGACAACAGAAATAACCAGATTCAGATTCCACAATAACAAGATACAAAAATGATAGTAACTTGACATACAATATTCATAAATCTAAGAACCCTAACAATGAGAAAGGACCCTAAGACAAATGAATAGCAACATCAAGTTCTTACTTGGACCAAGAGGAGCTCATGAACCTCAAGACCTAAGTTTCCAAGCAAACAAACCACAAAAGTGATTCCACCCTCTTGTTGTTACCTAGTTCCAAGTTTCTAATTTGCCTCAAGGAAAGAGGACTTTGTCTTTCCATGTTATACAATATTCATATAATCAAAAAACTAAGACTAAAACCCTAAGAGGTTCTATTTATAGTGTATTAAAAGATAGAATGTAAAATGTCCAAAATGGCCCTTCAAGAGTGGGCTGCCCCTTTAGTGTTTGTAGTGGGTTGTTTTTGGTGTGTATTTGGGCCCTTAATTACACTTCTCTTGAACACACACTTGAACGACTTCAATACACACCCAAAAGAGTCCATCTCCATGATCGCATTTATATCATAATTGGCATGGCATGTTGATGTTACCTTGCAAGTATAGTTGGTATGATGATACCAACAATATATACCTAAATATGTATTGTGGTTCAATGAATAGAATTGTGTGATAAATGTTTTAATTAGGATTTAATAAGGGTTATGTAGCTGAGTCATGAATGTAGTGGTCCTGAGGGACCCACACTAGAAATCATAGTTACCGATATAGGGGTTTTGTATGACTGAGAGGTTCGAGTCCCCCTTATTATTATTATCATATGATTGGGAGGTTCGAGTCCCTCATATCTTATTACATGGTTTGGGTCTTATGCCACCTGGATATGCCGGGAGGTTCGAGCCCCCATAATGCATATGTATGTCCTCTGGTTTGTGCGGCCACACATATTGGGCTACTAGAATCTAGGGAGAGCTGGGTCCACTTTGTATGTTATGACAATTAAGCTACACTATCTAGGCTGTAGTTTTAAGTACATGTTAAGCCTTGTTCCCTATCCCGACATGTGATATATATATATATCTATATGTATTTTATTATGTGCGTTAATTTTGAATAATTTGAACTATTGATCATGGCATTATGTTATCCTTATCCCTGAGTTACAAGTTAGTGCTTATCCTACTAACCACCTTCGGATGTTGTATCCCCACGCGATGCAGGCTCAGAATCTACTTATACTTTTCCTACGGAGAGTTAGGTTGGTCAGCTTGGTTCTTTGCATTGTGGTAAAGTGGTGAGATTCCATCCCTCGGAAGGCTTAGACATTTCATCAATTTTCAATATTTGATTTGAGTTGTTAGTTACTTCTATTAACATTATCATTTTCATTCTCCTTGTCATATGTCAGAGTCGGGGATATGTCCCGACCAAGACTAGTTTAGGTTCCTTATTTAGAAGACTTTGATTAGATTACTATGGATATTGGGTGATGTTTTTCGGATGTTTGGCTGGCCACCGGTCATCGGTTATAGGTATGTTTGAATTTTCTTAAGTTATTGCATGTTATCTTGTTATATATTCAGAATTTATCCAACATTGGGGGATGTTATGTTTGGTTTGGTTAGGTGTAGGGGGAGATCTCCGGTTCGTATGGGACTTGATATACACATCACAAACAGGCTCTGGTTTTGGTTATAATAGAGTGGTATCATAGCCTATGTTTGATTTCATTAGGATTTCAACAAAGCCGTGTCAAGTAGAGTCTCGTTTATGAGTGTGTAGCGTGCCAAACTTATAAGGGAGAGGATACAAGGTATTTAGGCATGTTTCCCTTTCTTCTAGTTCTATTTTCAAGCTATAGAGTCTAAGGTATTGATACTCCTCTAATTCCCGTATTTCGTTTTTCAGATCATGCCTTCCAGAAGATTTGATGCTTATGGAAACCCTTCTCTCCCTTCTGAGGACAATGTGGATGGAGCTCGTCTAACTCCAGGAGTTCAAACTTGTCTAGGATCACCTCGTCTGATTACCCTGGGGGAGTGATATAACACAAACAAGGGTTAAGTCATTCGGGTACCTCAAGCCCAACCGAGACTGGAGATCACCCCAATACCCAACCATAACTACCCTACAGCCTATGCCAGATGAATTTCGAATACATATATATCATAACAAAATGGAACAATCATAAATAAAATAAAATCAAATAGTGTCATCCTTAATACCAACCCCAATGCCAAGACTGACACCAATACCGACACCATCCATGCCAACCCAAAGTAGTCTCACAAAGCCTCTATCCAAAATCAAAACAACATCTAGTTGGGACAATAGGCAAAAACCAAAGTCTAAGAAATAACAAAAGTATGTAGTGAAGTCCATAACATGAAATGGAGCCTTTCGGAGTATGAAAGATCACCACTTTAATTCGACACAAAGTTTTCCTCAAATCCAAGTTACTAAGCAGGAGGTGTAGTATGGCCAGTTCATGCATCGTGTGGTGATACAGCACCCGAAGACGGGTTAGCAGGTGAACGCTAGCATGTACTCAGGATTAAGGATAAAATAATGCCAACATTTAAAACTAAGCAAATAACCATATGCAATCACATCCATCCATATATATATAATCCAGGTCGGGAAAGGGAACCGGGTTTAACATGAATTTAAACCTTTAACCTAGGTTTATGTATCTTTGCTTCCATAATCCACCCATGGGCTATATGGGTCCAGTGTTACCCCCTAAATGGGCCTTAGTGCGTGAAACTGCATAAACCGAAGATATCATAGGGGATGGAGATTCCCATGTACCCTTCACCCTCCATGATACATATATATAAGTATAACTTAGGGGATTCCCGCCTGCCCCACAAGTATAAGGTCACCATGACCAACCCTCATGTCGGCAAACATGAGTTTTCAGTGTTCGTCCATCGGGCTCACACCTTCATAGTAAGCTATCACAACCCACCATTATTGCCTAATTAAACCACTAGCACATAACTGACCAACCAATTCCAAAAGTTATTTACCAAGGCATTATGAAGTGGTATCGTCATCCGACTATAGCTAGCAAGCAATGTCATTACCCAACATTTAGGGGATTCCCATGTACCCCACATGATTTCCAATTTAACAAAACCATGTCCACCAAGGCCTTACCAAATCATTTAAAACCATTTAAACCAATTTATGTTCCATAACCATATTATGCAATACAATAGTTTCAATAAAAGTCAAACTATGTGAAAAAACCACTCTTATAGGAATTTTAACAAACATGTTGAGGGCATATAGTTTCCAAAACCAAAACCAAGTACAAATTGGCCATTTCCATGCAACCATAGGTTCAAACCACAAATATAATATGAAAAACCTTAAGTAAAGAATGTGAAAACAATATCCAACCATTTACAACCAAAACCCCCAACATGTAATTCAAAACCAAATAATACCCATAATTAAATCATGAAAACCATTCATTAAAACATGAATTTAGTTGAACTAACAATGAGAGAGGAGTAACATGCCTTAGATACCAAAGAAGACAGAGAGAAACCAACCTGGAGAGCCTTAATTGATTATTCTAAAGAAAACCCTAGCCTTTCTTGAACCAAGAACCTTGAGAGAGATTTAAGAGTGTTTAAAGTGTTTTTGATTGAAAACTATAGGGTAAATGAAGTCCCAAAATTGTTTTAAGTCATGGGTTCAAAATAGGTTAAGGGGGAATATCCAGAATACCTCCAACTTAAATTATAAAAATCACCGCATAAAGGCACGACTCCCCCCTTACTCATACATACAACATACTAGTGGTACCCATCACTCATACCTTAGATAGAATATTAGACATCATACATTGTTCACCTTACGGCTCCCTTTGCCCAAATCATACTCATACCATACGACTAGTATCTAAGATAGAATCCAAGGGGTGGGACACTGGACAACATGCAAATTAGACTATACCACTCGTACATCTCCATATGACTTGTATGGAGTCTATTCGTACCTAAGATAGTACATGATCAAGAACACACTGCTTAAAATACGACTTGGACCCCGTAGGTCGTACCCACATCATACAACTAGTAAGCCTAAGTCATATGATGTCCAGAGATTTCAAAACTTAGGAAATTTCTAAAGGATCGAACTCGAGGTGTTTTAATTCTGCCCCACTTGGATTATTCATCCTTGAATGATGGAACAAGGAATGACTTGCATGATTTAAACCCCAAACGCCCCCTACTCCGACCTTTAACCAAGTTAGAAAACAAAGATGTAAGGGCATTTATCTTTCCTTTAACAAAGTTTGAAAACAAAAGTATGATGAAGAACACATACCTTCCGCACAACTTTCCAAAGCAGAAAACAAGAATGGATATTAGACTTCATGTCCTCTTTTGTATCCCAAGTTGCCTCTTCGACCTTTTGGTTACTCCATAGAACCTTTATCAAAGCTACCTTCTTAGTCCGAGACTGACAAACCTACCGATCTAAGATCTAAACCAGGGACTCCTCAAAAGAAAAAGATTCTAAAAGACCAATATCCTTGATAGGCACAATTTAAGAAAGATCACCCATACAATTCCTCAACATAAAAACATGGAATACCTGATGAATGAAGCTCAAACTAGAAGGCAACTTCAACTCATATGCAACATTGCCAACCCTTCTCAAAACTGAGTACGTACCTATATACGTGGACTGAGCTTCCCTTTCTTACCAAATTGCATCACTCCGCTCATTGAAGATACCTTCAAGAATACCCTATCCCTAACCTCAAGCTCTAACTCTCTTTGCCTTACTTCACATAGGACTTTGGTGACTTTGGGAAGCCTTAAGTCTATCCAAAATTATCTTTACCTTCTCCATGGCTTGGTGAGCCAAATTCGGGCCAAACATCTCTACCTCACTGACCTAAATTGCATTCACTCTATTTAAAGCAATACTCTCTACAATCTATCAAAAATTTCCATCTTGTGCTCAAACCCCAACGTCCTCTTGGTAATATTTCACATTTATTCTATCCTGAATTCCATCTCAAATATGTTGGCTGGGGTCTAATATTTTGGCCCATACAAGAATGTCCCAATGGTTTAGGGTGAAATATTAACCCGAACTCCACAAATCATAAGAAGGGTAATAGGATTGCCTCCCTTCCATAACTAGCCCTGTGAATATTTCCTCTATAGCTCCCCTTTTATGTTGCATAAAATTCATGAATTAGGACCTCACTATATTTTTTGGATGCTCTCATCATCTATTCAAACCCATACTGCCAGAAGTGTTCTTCAAGCTCAGGTAACTCTGACATCCCTGTGGTAGTCATTCTTTTTTTCGGATATAGTACTCACTTTATCTTGCCACTCGAAATTCTAAAAAACCCACTGTTAAATGTATCCTGCATTTTGGGGTTTCCTCATCATTCAATGATGGGCACCAGTGCAGTGATCAGTGCAAGTGTTGGGTCCTATTAGGCTATTAGTGGTACTTCATTTACATCTCCGCATTTTCAGGATGCTTAAAATTTACCTCTTCTGAATTGGATTTAGCCTCATTATTACTATCCTCATTATTGTCAGCATTATCATCACTGGAAAGGGGTTGAGGTGTGTGGGGAGGAGATATAGAAGAATTATTCCTCCGTGGGCCCTTTAGGGGTGAGTCTGAGTCTTGGGGAACTACCTTCTTCCCCTTAGCCTTTGCAGATGCTTTCCCTTTTTGAGCAACTTTCTTTTTAGATGTTCCATCGTAGACTTCCCCACTGCTTTCGGATATGGTCTCATTCTCGAACTCACTAAATTCTACACTAGCCTCTGGTGTTTGCTTAGTGTCCTTCTTCGCAATTTGCTTGGATGAGAAAGTGTTCTTCGGAGGCATGAATCCTGCAAATACAACATTATTAGTAATTAAGTAAAGAAAAGAAAAGAAAAAATTAAAGCTAAAGTTCGAGAATGAGACCATATTTGAAGTACCCTAGTTCTTCCCCAAGTTTCTATTTTCCATAAAAATAACACAGCTAAGGTTCCAACAATTTCAATAATTGTATACAACTTACTCAAATTAAGTTCCTCGCAGCAAGTACTACGTCATTTAAACTCCTAAGTAAAGAGAATAGTGTTGGAGAACTTACTTGGTAGTTGGAGAATATTATGTTACTGTTTTCAAATC
>NW_025823104.1:1077079-1150227 GCF_002878395.1 Capsicum annuum | reverse complement strand
AGGTAATTGTAGAAATGTGACCCTCCATCACTAATAATAGCATGTGGCCTACCAAATTGAGAAAAGATATTCTTTCTCAAAAATGCAATGACACTACGAGCTTCATTGTTAGGAATGCAATTGCTTCCAATCACTTTGAACATAGTCTACAGCCGCAAGTGTGTATTTTATACCACACGAACTCACAAAAGGTCCCATGAAATTATGCCCCATACATCAAATACTTCCAATTCTAAAATAGGATTCATAGGTAGTTCATGTCTTCTATAAATGGTACCTTGTCACTGACATAGATCAAAAGCAGATGCAAAATCACAAGCATCTTTCTATATGGTTGGACAATAGTAGCTGCATTGTAGGATTTTGTGAGCTTGCAGTCCCCTCTATGATGACCCCCACCTGGCAATAAATGACATGCTTCAAGTATGCTCATCATCTCTACCTCAGGTATGTATCTGCGAATGATTCAATCTGCATAAATTTTAAATAAGTAAGGCTTATCCCAAAAAAATTTCCTTACCTCATGCATGAACTTCTTCCTTTGCTGACATGAAAGATCTTCCTGGACTAGATCACTGGCAAAGTAATTTGCATAGTCTGTAAGCCATGGAATTAGATCTTGGGAAGTTGTTAATATCTTCTCGTCTGGAAAACTATCATCAATCTCCAACCCAGTAGCAACCTTTTGCATAGCTTCCTCTTGCAGTCTAGACAAGTGATCTGCAACTTGATTTTCTATGCCTTTTTATCCTTCACCTCAAAGTCAAATTCTTGCAACAGCACCCAACGAATAAGCCTAGGCTTTGCATCTTGTTTAGCTATTAGGTACCATAATGCTACATGATCAGTGTACACAATCACCTTTGTCCCAATCAGGTAAAATCTAAGCTTTTCAAAGGCAAAAACCACTACCAAATAACTCTTGCTCCATCACTATATAGTTCTTTTAAGCAAGATTTAGTGCCTTAATAGCATCATAAATGGGATGAAGGATACTTTTTTTTCATTGGCGAGGTACAGCCCCTAAGGCCAATACACTAGCGTCATACATAATCTTGAAAGGTAAAGACCAATCGGGACACACAATGATTGAAGCAGTCACCAACTTCTATTTTAGGCTTTCAAAAGCCTTCTTACATACATCATCAAGATTAAATTTTACCTCCTTATCAAGAAGCTTGCAAAGATGATTAGAAATCTTTTAAAAGTCCTTGATAAATTGCCTGTAAAACCTTACATGCCTTAGAAAACTTCGAATTCCCTTCACTAAAATTAGGTAAGGTAGTTTCTCAATCACATCAATCTTCGCGCAATCAATCTCTATGCCTCTCTTTAAAATCTTATGCCCAAGCATAATTTCTTCTTTGATCATAAAATGGAACTTCTCCCAATTAAGCACCAAGTTGCATTCTTCACACCTTTGGAGAGCATTTGCCAAGTGCTTTTGGCTATCTTCAAAAGAATCACCAACAACTAAAAAATCATCAATAAAAACTTCAATGGTGTCTTTGACCATATCAGAGAAAATAGACATCATATATCTCTAAAATATGGTTGGGGCGTTGCATAGCCCAAATGGTATTTGCTTGAATGCAAAAGTCCCATAAGGACATGTAAAAGTCGTCTCTCTTAGTCCTCAGAAGCAATAGTGATCTGATTGTAGCCTGAGTACCTATCAAGAAAACAATACCATCCTTTACCTGCTAACCTGTCTAACATTTGATCCATGAAAGGCATAGGAAAATTGTCTTTCTAAGTCCATGCATTATGTTTTCTATAATTCATGCACACTCTCCATCCAGTCGGCCTCATAGGCACTAGATTATTATCTCATAGGCACTAGATTATTATTCTCGTTAGGCACCACAGTAATTCTACCTTTCTTTGAAATGCATCGTACTAGACTGACCCACTTACTATCAGCAATAGGATACACTAAACCAGCATCCAATCACTTATTATTTCTTTCTTCACCACCTCTTGCATAGGAGGATTGAGTCGATGCTGATTTTTAATAGATGGAACACAATACAATTCAAGTTGTATTTTATGATTATACAAACCAGGCAGATACCCATAACATCTACAATGGACCATCCAATCGCCCTCTTGAATCTCTTCAATACTAAAAATAATGCTTCAACTTCTGACTATCTCAGATCAGTTGCAATAATAACCAATAAAGTGTTGTTGGCCCTAAAAATGTATATCGCAAGTGAGATGGAAGGGCCTTTAACTCTAACACTGATGGTTCCTCAATGGATAGGCGATCGGGTAGAATATTTATATTCTTTAAGTCTAAATCAAGCTTCTTTGGTGCAAAATTATAACCACTCTCATGCAGTGCACTTACTAGTCCTCATACACCTCGATAACATCAGAGTCAAAATTCATAATCGCAACTGCCAAGGCTTCGACACCCTAGTCTCTCTTCAACAGAAACAACCGCATTAGAACCATAATACCACAGAGTAATTGCATCAACATTATGAATGAATCTGTCTCCTCATCATATACATCAATCACAGATACCATTCTCAATTTGTCAGGTTGCTTCATAGATTTGCATATGTTAAATGTCACTGTTCATCATTGATTTGCAGCAGCAGATGTCCTTTCTCCAAATTAATCAACATCCTACCTATAGCTAAAAATAGTATTCCCCAAATAATTGGGTTTTGAAAGTCTAATTCATAATCTAATACAACAAAATTAGCAGGAAATATAAAGGAAGACATTTTTACCAAAACGTCATAAAGGATACCAATAGACTTTTTTACTGTTCTGTCAGCCATCACTAGTCTCATGGTATTTAGTTTGGGAGATCCAAACCCCAACTTCTTAAACACGGTAAAGGGCATAAGGTTGATGCTAGCCCCCAAGTCACATAATGCTCGAGTGAAGTCGAAAGACCCAATAGTGCAAGGCATTGTAAAAGTGTCAGGATCCTCCTTCTTTTCTACTAAAGATCTAGAAACTACATCACTGCAATGATGAATTTTTTTGACTCTCTCATAACTGACTGACCTTTTGTTTGTGATTAAATCCTTTATGAATTTTGCATATCCTAGCATCTGCTTCAATTTCTCTACACGCGGTATGTTGATAGTCAACTCTTTTAACATAGATAAAAATTTCTAATATTTACCATCTTCTTGTTTCTTTTTGATTCTTTATGGATAAGGAGTAAGAGGTCTTAGAATGGGCTTTAGCACAGGCTCTGTAGCATTATCTTTTCATTAATTCTATTTTTTGATACTCCCAACATCAACCGGCTCATCCTCATGCTTTTACTCATCAACTATGGGTATAGATGCGTCTTAAAGTAACCTTACCACTCCAAGTGGTAATGGTATGGCATTAACTATCATTTTTAGGATTCACTACTATATTACTCAAAAGAGTGACAAGTTGTCTCTGATTCATTATGGATGACATTTGACCAAACTGTTGCTCCAAATGCTTGATTGTTGTAGCATATGACTCAACTTTCTATTTCAATCCTGACAGATCAGCTTTGATATCCTTCAGGTAAATTGTCTTGACTTTCTTGCCTTTTTACCAGCTTAAACAAAAGTGCCTCCATTCTAGATCCTATATCTCGACTAGCTGGTGGAATATACTTGTCACTCTTCTCTTTATAGTCATCTTTACACTTCCAATAACCATCTCTATCTCTACTCTTATCTCTGTATTTATTATTATAATAGCTCTGACCTTGATTCCCATGCCCTTAGGCTCAAAAATCCATCAATCTACGATCAAGATACTTTGCCTTTTCTTCATATTTGATATTTAATGGTTTGGAAGTAGACCTCTATGCCACAAGATTCACCTTCTCAGCACTGATTGACGTGAATTATTTTATATGCAACCTAATATTTGTATGAAGTTGTGCGACCTCTTATGATACCATGTCATTCATTGCTACATAAGTATTTGTTTCTCCAGTAGTATATGCACCACCACCACGTTCTAAATCTCGAGTATGCCATCCTCGATTAGTCACCGCAATATAATCTAGCATTTTTTGTGCAACATGCCAGCGAAGATGTATAAATTCTCCTCCTAAAATAGTATCTATCATAGCTCTTGAATAATCATTGAATGCTCTAGAGAAGATCACAGATAAGTTAGATCATCTGATTTTGTAATTTGGTACCATAATCAGCTTTTTCTTGAATTAAAACCACACCTTATACATAGACTCTACAGGTAGCTATCTGAAATTGTAAATTTCATCCTTTAACTGTAAAATTAGTGTAGGCGGGAAGAATCTTCTCAAAAATTATGTCTTTAACTCATGCCAAGTAGTGATAGATCCTCTTAGAAATTTCCCTAACCATAGTGATGTTTCACCTGTCAAAGAGAATGGGAACAACCTCAATCTCAATACTTCCTGATTAACCCCTGGAATATTATAATTTGTGCAATTCCCGAGAAAATTTGTAAGGTACATATTTGTGTCATCCTTAGCTGCACCAGAAAATACACCCTTCAGATTCAACAATTGGATCATAGCGCTAGTGATATCAAACCTCACATTAGGGGCTAAAGCAGGAGGAAAAATGGCTCCAAACTCTATAGGCTTAACATAGCCCAGATCTTTATCATCCTCCTTATATAGGTCTAAGTGTTGATATGCCATAATAAATGAAGCTTTGCCTCTCTGAACTCGATGATCAATAACCTGTCTAGGCCCGACTAGTCCACCTTGTTGAGCTAACTATACCTGTTGTTCTGTTTATAAATTTGCAATATTTTGTAGATCTAATGAAGAATGCGGGAGTGTCGCATTCAGATCGATGGGTAGGGGATAATAAACCCCTTCATGAACTTGTCCTGACATCCTTCTCGATGTTTAAAGGATTCTCTCTAGTTCTGGATTAAAAGGGAGTAAAGTATTACCTCTACTCCTAGAATTTGTCATACACCGACGTATGCCAAAGAAAAAACAAAAATTAAAAACATGCAAACTTTACCAATTCAATTCACTACTCAAACTGTCTTCCCCAAAAACGGAACCAAAAGTTTATGTCACCCAAAAAAACACTTCAATTAGAAGTAGAATACAATTGATTGCAAATATAATAACCCAACTTGTTTAGGGACAATTCCATAGGGAAAACATGAATAGTTGCTTGACTTGGTGTAATCTACAAGTAGCACAGGAAAGTAAATGGGGGAATTATAGTATCAATTATAAGTAGTAACCAAATGTTGAATACTTTTGAGTTATAAACAATATGAGACAAACACTAGGTTTATGTTCCCCCTGTCTTCTCAACTCTGTATATTTATCATGATTGACCCAATTGTTCTGTTGTTCAGTATGCAAAGTCTACAAGATAAGTTTTATCAACCGCTAGGTAAGCTCAAAGATAAATTTCACCCTTTATCGAGTAAGTCTTAGGGTGTTGCCTTATCGCACCTTGCTACAACCTCGGTTCACTATCATATGGTAGGATCAAGTGATTAGATGAGATAGCAGAAACTAAAAGGTGGAGGTGAATCCCAAATTACTATCCCAATGTTCTTTTCCCAATCACTATCCCAATATTTTTTTCATAATCACAAGCTCTCTTGTGAGGATAGATGTAAATACAGGCTATCTCAAGTTTCTACAGCAGCTGTGAGATTAATTATTACGAAGAAGATTGAGAAACATGTAGAAACCCTAGAATAGATAAGTTTTACACTTCCTCTACGTAGCTAATCCACCAAGGTTCCCACAACCCTAGTTAAGGAGATTAGCGGCTCATGTTTGTGCATAAAACCACAATTATCAATAAATAACACATAAATTTAATTATGCAATAATATGTTGATTAGACTCCAAAGTCTATAATTGAATAAACCTTAAAATGTCAAGAACAATTGTGAAAGTATTGTAATAATATGTAAATGAGTGTAAATGAATGTAACCTAATAAAAGATAAACCCTAGGGTATTTATAGTATCTCAAAATAAATGTAAAGTCCTAATAAAAAATAGGAAAGGTAAGGTTAAGTTGATAGTCAGTATGACTCGGTCTTCAATTATATCAGCATCTTATGAGTCGTACCCTACCTTGTCGTATTCTTTCCAGTGTCTTATCTACCAAGGCTTCAACTTCCTGTTCAGTTTACGACTTCTTCTTACGAGTAATACCTGAGTGTACGACTCATGCCCTCCATCCATGTCCACCTGGGAATTTTGTCTTTCCAAGTCTTGAACACTGGTTTATATACGACATCCCTATACGAGTCATACTTAGACTTCTGACTTGTATACTTTTGACACTTCAATCTTTAAACAGTAGCTTTGGTTTTGTTATACTCATGAATTCTTTGTATATATCATATCCTCAGTGTATGGCTCGTATGGACGAGTCGTATCTTTTCTTCACTTGGTCTTTTGTTTGGGTCCTTGATTCTGGAATGCTTACGATTGGTTGCCACTGCTCATATACTTCTCTTACGATTCAAATACTTGATTCGGATCTTATCCTCACTTGGCATTTAGTCCTACTGTTTGATTCTGGTATAGGTACGACTCGTGAGCTAACTTGTACCTTGATCAATTTTGGTCTTTTTCAGATCTTTTTCTTCTCTTTTTATTCAAACACTATTGTCTACCTATTTTACCTTCAATATATACCAAAGTGCATCATATCTTGCAAAACACCCTAAGTTCACGCATAAATTCATGGTTTTAAGCATCGACAGAGTCATGTTTCCTCGCCATATCATTGGGGCAATAGTTATTTCAGCCAAGGTTGCTACCCTATTAGAGCAGTTTATCCCTTAGGTAGAAGTAGTTCTCGAGGTTGTAGGAGTAGTTATTAAGGTGCTCGAGGTAGTATTCAGGTAGGCAAGATAGGAGGTTGGTCAGGTGCCTAGCCAGATGGCTGAGACTTTGGATGGTGTAGTTACAGGTGTGATTTTGGTGTGCTGCAAGTTGACTTTTACTTTATTTGATCCCGGATCAACTTATTCATATATATATTTTTATCATGCACCACGATTGGATTTGACTAGTGATTTATTATCTATGATATTGCGCGTATCTACTATTATGAGTGATTCTTTATTAGTGAACGTGTATTTAGATCATGTGTTTTTTAAGTTATATGTTGATCTTATTATTCTGGATATGTTGGGTTTTGATGTAATTTTGGGTATGGACTGGTTATGTCACGCCTCAAATCCTATTGGGGTAGACTGGCACCCATAATCGAGGAGGCCCGGGAGAACCAGCTCATAACCTTATACTTCCCATGCATACCTCTATGACAACCCAAAATTCAGACAGCATCATGTTGCATATAAAAGGAAACAATTACCTGTATAAGCTCGAGCACACATATATATGTATATACAATACTTGGCCGTTGGAGCCATCACGTCTATTAACAAAACACCACCTTGACTGTACATTAGGTCTACAAAGCCTCTAGACAATACATAGAGTTTAACTAAGGTCAGGATACACCCCGCCATATAACTAACTTCTATACAATACCAAAAGTGACTGGATATGACACGAAAAGCCCCGAAGCAAACTGGAGCTCACCAAAAGTAGCTGGATATCCTGGGTCCTACTTGTGTAATGTATGAGCTGAGGTACCTGTGCCTGCAGTATGAAATGCAGGTCCCCCATGGGGGACGTCAGTATGAAATATGTACTGAGTATGTAAAGCTGTAGATAATCACATATGATATAGGAGCTCAATAAAAATCAGAAACAAGTGAATAAATCGTAATAGGAGTGGACCACACTTACTAGAACTTATGACAACCTGTACATTATATTTATTCAATCACTTTACCTTCATTCTATCATCTTTATAATCATTATTGTACTGTACTATGACCATTAGGCTGCCTCCAGTACATATCAACTGGGATCGACCCATGATAGGCTTATGCCCTTGGGATACCACCCATAACACATAAATAGGGATCGACCCATGATAGGCTTATGCCCCTGGGATACCACCCGATAAGAGAGAACTTCCATCACTTAGTTCAATTAATCTTTGAGATTGTTATTTCGGTCGCCACCGCATTTTTGATACTTTGACACAATGATACATTAATAAGAGACATATAAATAGACCATCAATGCAATAACAATGAAGTGAGAACTCATTCGCACATCAATGAAGTATTTTGGAGTCATCAATGCCATAACAATGAAGTAGGAACTTATTGGTATATCAATGAAATATTTTGGAGTCATTAATATCACATGGATCTTGTTTGAGTAATCAGATACCTTCTGACATTCATTAGTGCAATAAACATGTAAGATTTGGAAAATAAGTATTGGAATGTCTTAACATCTTGTAGGGTGGAAACAAGTTCATTGGTAAAGTAGGACATCATACAAAACCATTATGGATCACATGTTATTGAATAACTTTGGAAACTTTCTTAATAGAACAATTGTTCACTTTTATGACAAAGATATGGTATAGAGTATGCTTTACATACCTGATTGTCAACCTTCAATACTAGTCCCAAATAAACTTCCCGTCTTTTCAAATTACTTATCTACAATAAACATATATAGCAATCTAGTATTAGCAACCAAACGTCACAATTCAATTATTTGAATTCACCAAACTAGTGGTTAAGTAGTAAGCCTTAATTACACCATAAAGGATGCCACTTTAACCCTCTTATACTCCAATTACATTCACATGCCATGCATATTCATACAACATCCTCCAATATCAAGTTTGGATTCATTTATCCTTCCAACCAATCCATTAAACCAAATTAAGCCATAGACATAAATAATCATCAATTCAATAGTATATCACCATATCCACCTTCATAACTCAATTACCATATCCACCTTCCATAACTCAATTACCATATCCACCTTCCACAATTCAATACAACCAAACCATGAAAAATAGTCCATAACCCTATTTCCATCACCTTTCAATAACAACCAATACAAATAATTCTCTATCACACATATACATATGGAAAAGAACAAAGGCAAACAATATTCATACCTTAGAATTCACCTCTTGATTATGCAATCCTGTTTGCACAAATAATAGGTGTCGTTCGAAGCTCTTGAGATGACAAACGCAGTTATCGGATTACTTTGGAATTTCTACGGTTGAACCAAAAGTAATTTAAAGGTCAAATTTGCCTAGGGTTTGTTCTTTCTCATTGATTGATGATGAAAATTAGTTTTTGAACTCATATACATGTATATATACACATATTCCCGTCCATAATATAATAGGAAATGACCAAAATGCCTTTAAAATTTAAATAATGTTAAATCTGTTCTTTAGTGGACTATTTTGATAAGCTAAAGTAGATCGACCATAACTCTTTGCTCCGATATTGGATTTGGGTGAAATTGGTATCGTTGGAAGGATAATTCAAAGGGCTTTCATTTCATATAAAGTAGGACACCCAGTTCGTCTTGTACAAGGAGTTATGGTCGTTTGAAGTTGACCCTAAAAATCTATTTTGATAGGCTGAAGTAAAACGAGTATAAATCCTTACTCAGACGTTGGATTTGGATGAAACCAATTGCATTGGAAATAAGACTCAAATATATTTCTTTTTATAGGTCGCAGCTCTCCCAGTTCATTATATTAAGGGAGTTATGATCGTTCGAAGTTGACCCAAAAATTCGGCTGGCCTCAGTAGTTTGTGTGCAGGAAATTTTCCTGCACATTTACTATTCCCAAATATCCCGGCCACCATTTTATAGTTTCGAACGTGTTTGATTATATGAGAAACCTATTCATTTTTGGAAATCTTTATATCGTTGGAAAGCTTATTCAATAACCTTCGCATGGAACCATCGATGGGCAAATTCTGGTATAAATAAAATAAAAAAAATAATTTTATATAAATAAGACCAATACACATACTTAAATATGCCAATACATGTACTTGAATACGGGGTGTTACAGGTTATCCCACTATAATGAAGTCATATATTATTTTGCTAAGACTATTACCTTAGCCATGCCCGACGTACCCCCAGTCGTATGGCAAAGAGCGATTAGCCACGAGCCGGTGGGGATTATTTCTTATGGTTGTTCTAGGAGACTTATATAGAGGGGTTGCGAGTCTTATCTTACATATATATATGATACTTATGTAGAGAGTCCGTCACTTGACTCTGTTCCTATTATTTATGAGTTTCTTAATTTGTTCCTTACCGACCTGCCTGGTATTCCCGCTGACTATGAGATTTAGTTTTGATTGACCTTGAGCCTATCACCCGACCTATTTGTATGGCACCTTATTGTATGGCTTTTGCTGAGCTTAAGAAGTTGAATTCTCAGCTTCAGGACCTTCTTGGTAAGGGTTTCATCAGATCGAGTGTATCCCTGTGGGGAGTTCTTGTAAGAGCCCATAAAATCCTAATGGATTGAGTCCTTTAAATTGAGCTAAAAGAGGTCATAGACTTAGAAAATTTCAGCCAAGTGTTAGGACTTAGTCATTTATAAAGCCCTCAAACTTTGAGGAATTTATTTGCGATCTTTCTGACCTAAGAAAGTTTTAAGTTGATTCATGATCGGGGAAGTCAATAGTACATCTCGGGTGAGTTTTAAAATATTCAGCCAAGTGTAAGGGCGTGTTTGAAACTCCAAAATAGAGGCTCGGGATGATTATCCTGCGGTGCCCTGCCCAGTCCGGTATCATTGGGGGAACCCGCTATGCAAACCGCGGCGCCCAACCCAGAGCGGCGCTCTAGAGCCCGCGGCACCCTAGCCAGTCTAGTTTGGGTAATTTCTGCAGTTTTTTCTGCATTTTTAAGGGCAAATAGGTCATTTTCTCTTCTCCCAATAGGTCTATATCACGGGATTAAAGCCCAAAAATAGCATAATTTCTCATCTTTTTCACAAAATACTCTCAAGAACAAGCCCTAGCTTCATCAAGTTCAAGAATCAAGTCTCAAGAAGTCACTCCAATGTCCACGAAATTAACAATCAAGGTATATTAGGTGTTCATCCAAGGGTTCCCTTCCACCCTTGGAGTTCAAGAATCTCTTTAAAAATTTAAAGATGATTGGTTTCCTGAATTCCATGTTGAGTTAATGTATTCGTGATTATGATTTTATTTGTGTTTTAATCCATGATTAATTACAAAATTCATGTGAATTAAATAGCATGTGTGTAGTACTATGTAGATTCATATAGGAAACTCTTGAATTTGTGAGTTTGGAATTGTAATCATGATGCTTGTATGTTGACTAGTATATGTGCATAAACTATGCCCCCAAGTGTTTGATATAATGTACATGTGAGTGGAATAGTGAAATCATGACATAATAGTATGTGTACAAGTTCATGCCACGCAAGAGTTTGCTAAAATGCCTCAATGAATGAATTATGACAAAGTGACTAGTTATCATGCTTTCAAGATTGTGCAATGTTATTACTATCTATGCTACCGATTCCTGAGGCTATCTAATACCCTACAATTTAGTTGTTTACCTAGATTTATAGTAGTTTCATAATAGTCTTAGCGATGTCACGTATAGTAGTACTCAGTTAGTTACAGAACTTGGTATATTCAGCTAGTTAATAGAACTCAGTGAACTCAATCCAGTTCAGTCAGTTAGCGTAATCAGTAATAGTCCAATCAAGCCTAGTACGGTCTAGAAATCAATTTAGCGTCTATTCAGTTGGGAGTAGGAATCAACACCAAGCAAACCCAGGGATGGGGGCATTTCTATCAATGAAGAATTTGACCCTTAGTAGCAATCCTGTGTTATAAAACTAGATAGACAGCGTAGGATAAGATATATTCCTACCAGATAAGGGTTGATACATCTCGTACGAGTTTTCCTGTAAGTGAGGGTTGACTAATGTCTTCCTGCCAGATAGTGTTAACTCATAACAATTGTTAGTATCCCTTGGCAAGGTGCTAACACCATTCCAACTAGGTCACAGGTTGGACCCCAACTCAGTTTATAATTGGGGTATGTCGGTTAGGACTATCAGACACAATCACCTAGCTCAGTATAGAACTCAGTTAATCTATAGAATTAGGACCATCAGAACAGTCACCTAGTTACCAGTAACCTAATTATCAGTACTCAGCATTTATTTCAGCATAATCTCAGTTATAGTATATATGTATATAGATGTATGTACAGTAATGCATCATCAGTATTTACAGCAGTCTAGTTATACATATACTCTTATCTAGTTATATTTATATTCAGTCAGTTATTATTCAGCATATGAACCCTTTTATACCAGCCTACCTTACTTAGCATATCAGTACATTCAAAGTACTGACGCATACTTTTTCTTTAGTGCTATTATGTGTCATTTCATAGGTTCAGACACACGGGCTCTTGACCGTACTTAGCAGCTTGTATTATTAGCAGCAGATATAGTGGTGAGTTCTCATAATTTGAGGACAAATTATCATTCAATATTTTAGTATATTTCAATAGTTAAAGTTAGTTGGGGATTTATACCATCAACTCCATATTCAGACAGTTAGCGGCTTTTCAGACTAGATTATTTCAGACAGACGCTCAGCTTTCAGTATTTATTTACCAGTATTTAATTTTAGTTATGAACCTTATGGCAGTTCCAGCCTAATTTCCATATTATTACAGTATTATTACTCAGTTATTGCAGTAAGTACTAGTCATGGGTTAGCTTGTGGTCCTTCGAGATTATGAGCACCGTGTAATGTCTAGGGTGTAGACTCGGGGCATTACAAACTTGGTATCAGAGCCTAAGGTTCAACTGAGTACTAGGGAGTCTGAAAGTCGCATCTAGTAGAGTCTTTTGCATGGGTGTGTAGCACACCACACTGATGGACAAGAGGCTATGAGATGTTTTAGGGACAAATTCCTTATTTAAGTATTCATTTCTGCGAGTAATCATGAGCTCAAGTTAAACTCTCTGCCTAATCCAATATTTCCTTTCGTTTACAGAATATGCCTCCAAAAAGGACTAATGGAAGAAGAATGGGAAACCAGCTAGCACTTCTGCCCATCCAGCCCGATCTCCTGGATGAGCATGTTTCCCATGTAGAATTCAGATCAACTTTCACCACTCTATCTTATTCTGTGGTAGCCCAAAATTAATGTCCAGCTGTCGTCCAGGCCAACCCAGTGGCCAATACTGCTGCAACTAGAAGTCAATACATCACCCGAATAAATCCTTCATTATTTATCGGATCTAAGTCAGATGAGGACCCACAGAAATTCCTTGGTCAGGTGCAGAAAGTCACAGATATTATGGGGGTGGCTGCTAGAGACAGTGCTGAGTTGGCCATATATCTATTATGAGATGTAGCTCACTCATGGTTTAAAAAGTGGAAAGATGATAGAGGCACTGATGCTGGGCCCGTAGAATGTGAGGAGTTTGCTACTGCTTTCCTTGATAGGTTCTTCTCACTGTATTTAAGGAAAGCTAAGGTTTCAGAGTTTATTAATCTAAAATAGGGCAATATAACAGTGAAAGAGTATTCTCTCAAGTTTACTTAGTTAGCCAGATATGCCCCTCATGTGGTAGAAGATAGCAGATCTAAGATAAGTAAGTTTGTGTCAAATGTGTCTAGCAGTGTGATCAAAGAGTGTAAGACTGCAATGCTGATTAAGGAGATAGATATATCTAGGCTCATGGTCCATGCTCAGTAAATAGAGGAGGCTAAGAATAAGGAGAAGAAAAGGGAGAATAAGAGTGCTAGAATGCTCAACCTAAGTCAGAGGGTGGTAATCATTCTCAGTTCCTCTTGAAATCCTCAGTTCCAACCCCGTCCTCAGCTATTACTGTAGAGCCAAAATTTAGATACGACAATAAATATAGGGCACCAAGCCCTAAACCTCAGGGTAGTGTTAGCAGTACCCAAACAAATCCCCTTTGCCAGAAGTGTAGCAGAAACCACCAAGGTGTTTGCAAAGCTGGCAGTGATATATGTTTCGCATGTGGCAAGCCAAGCCATAGGGTCAGAGAGTGTCCTCAGGTGGGTTCACATAGTCAGCATAATTATCCCACAGTTTAGTCTGGTTGCCCAAATTAGCAGGGTGCTGCTTCTAGTGCCACCAGTAGGCAATGTGCAAACAGACTCTATGCACTTCAGTCCAGATAAGATCAGAAAATTTCTCGTGATGTGGTCACTGTTATGTTACAAGTTTATCATTTACATATTTATGTCTTGCTAGAGCTAGGAGCTTCTTTGTCGTTAGTAACTCTTTATATAGTTGTTGACTTCAGAGTCAGTCCCAAAATCCTAGTAGAGCCCTTCTCATTATTACCCCAATGGGTAAATCTATCATAACCCAATGGGTATACAGGAACTATCCGGTTATGGTATCTCAGAAAGTCACTTCAGCATTCTTAGTAAAATTGGAGATGATAGTCTTTGATGTCATTCTCGACATGGATTGGCTTCATTTATGCTATGCTTTAGTTGACTGTAGAAATAGAGTTGTCCATTTCTATTTTTGAATAAACCTCTTCTTGAGTAAAGGGGTAGTACTTCAGCACTTAGGGGTCATCTTATTTCCTACCTAAGGGCGAGGAAAATGATATCCAAGAAGTGTGTCTACCATCTTGTTCAAGTTAAGGATTCTAGTTAAGAGACTCCCAGTCTTGAATTATTCCAATAGTAAATGAATTATCAAATATTTTTCCCAAAGATCTTCTTGGGGTTCCTCCCAAAAAGGAAATCAATTTTGAAATGGACCTTCTTCCACACACTTATCCCATATCTATTCCACCATATAGAATGGCTCCATTAAAACTTAAAGAGTTAAAAGAATAGTTGAATGATCTCCTAAATAAGGGATTTATCAGACCCAGCATATCCTCTTGGGGTGCACCAGTTCTATTAATGCATAAGAAAGAAGGTTCTCTCAAAATGTGTATTGACTACCGTCAGCTGAACAAAGTCACAGTCAAGAACAAGTATCCACTTCCTAGAATTGATGACTTGTTTGACCAACTATAGGGTGCCAGTTACTTTTATAAGATAGACCTCAGATCAGGCTATCATCAGCTTAGAGTCAGAGAATGTTACATTCTGAAAACAACTTTCAGAACTTGGTATGGTCACTTCGAATTCCTAGTCATGTCATTTAGTCTTACAAATGCCCCAGCAACCTTCATGGACTTGATGAACCGCGTGTTCGAGCAGTCCTTGGATATGTTCGTCATAGTCTTCATTGATGACATTCTTGTCTACTCCTGCAGTAAAAGTGATCATGCAGACCATCTCAAAATAGTATTCAAACTCTCTGGGCCCATCAGTTGTTTGGCAAGTTCAGTATGTGTGAATTTTGGTTAAAGTCAGTAGCTTTTTGTGGTCACATAGTTTTCAGTGATGTCATTAGAGTTGATCCTCAAAAGACTAAAGTAGTAAAAAAACTGGCCCAGACCCATCTCTCCATCAGATATTAGGAGTTTCTTAGGTTTAGCTAGCTATTACCGATGGATTTTTGAAGGGTTTTCGTCTATTGCGTCCCCTATGTACATATTGACTCAAAATAAAGTTAAATTCCAGTGGTTATATTCTTATGAGAAGAGTTTTCAGAAGTTGAAGACTCGACTCACTACAGCCCTAGTTTTGACTTTACCAGATGGTTCAAGCAGATTTGTGGTATATTGTGATGCTTCCAGAGTTGGTTTGGGGTGTGTTTTAGTTCAAAGAAGTAAGGTCATAGCCTATTCCTATAGATAGCTTAAGCCTCATGAAAAGAATTACCCAACTCATGATCTTGATTTAGCAGTTATTATGTTTTACTTAAAGATTTAGAGGCATTACTTATATGGGGTACATGTTGATGTGTTCACAGACCATAAAAGCCTGCAGTATGTATTTTCTCAGAAAGACCTGAACTTGCATTAGAGAAGGTGGTTAGAGTTGTTAAAATACTACGACATAAGTGTTCTATATCATTGGGTCAAAGCCAATGTAGTGGCTGATGCTATCAGTAAGATGTCCAAGGGTAGTGTTGCTTATATGGAGAATGGTAAGAAAAAGTTAGTTCAGGAAGTTCACCAGATTGCCAACTAGGTGTCCACTTAGTTGATTCAGTAGAGGGTAGAGTATAGGTGTAGAATAGTTCAAAATCATCTCTGGTTTCCGAGGTAAAAGAAAAACAGGACAAAGATCCCAATTTAGTTAAGCTGAAAGAGTTAGAGATCAAAACGCAGAGTTTTTTTTTCTAAGGGGAAGATGGTGTATTGCATTGTCAGGGTAGACTTTGTGTGCCATGTATGGATGGCGTGAGGTAGATGATTCTTGCAGAGGCGTATGGAATGCGTTACTCGATTCACCCAGGGGCACTAAGAAGTACCGCAATTTGCGGAAGTTCTATTGGTGGAGTGGGATAAAGAGAGACATTGCAGAATTTGTAGCTAAGTTCTGAACATATCAGCTGGTTAATATTGACCATCAGAAGCCTAGTGGAGCTATGCAGGAGTTCATTATTCCTACTTGGAAGTGGGAGGAGGTGAATAAGGATTTTGTGATGGGTTTGCCTCGCACTCGTCATCAGCATGACTTAATTTGGGTCATTGTGGATAGGATGACCAAGTCAGCTCATTTCTTACTAGTTCATACCTCTTATTCAGCTGAGTATTATACCAAGCTCTATGCTAGAGAGTTGGTCAAATTTTACAGAGTTCCGTTGACCATTATTCAGATAGAGGTATGCAGTTTACCTCTTATTTTTGGAAAGCCTTTCAAAAGGGTCCTGGTACCCAAGTTCTCCTCAGTACAGCCTGCCACCCTCAGACAGATGGTCAAACAGAAAGGACCATTCAGACTTTAGAAGATATGCTAAGATCGTATGCCATTGACTTTAAGGGCAGTTAGGATGACCACTTTCCCTTGATTGAGTTCGCATATAATAACAGTTATCATTCCATCATTCAGATGGCTCCATTTAAGGCACTTTTTGGGAGGAGATGTAGATCTCCTATTAGTTGGTTTGAAGTAGGTGAAGCCATAGTGGTAAAGCCTGACTTGGTATTTGATACCTTAGAAAAAGTTCAGTTGATCAGGGAAAGGCTTAAGACAGCTCAGAACCGACAGAAATTGTATGCAGCTATGCGAAGAAAGGATCCTAAATTTGAGATTGGTGATTATGCGTATTTAAAAATCTCTCCTATGAAGAAAGTGAAGAGGTCTGGTAAGAAGGGGAAACTCAGTCCCCAATATGTCGGTCCTTATCGAATTCTCAACTATTTTGGAAAGCTAGCTTACAAGCTTGAGTTGCCTTTAGGCTTAGCTTCAGTACATCCAGTGTTTCATGTCTCCTTGCTAAAAAGGTGCATAGGTGACCCAGCACTTGTAGTCCCTAGAGAAGGTATAGATGTTCAGAACAGTCTCTCTTATGAGGAAGTTCCAGTCGAAATTCTTGATTCTCAGGTTCACAGACTTAGGAACAAAGAGGTTTCTCTAGTCAAAGTTCTTTGGCGGAATCAGTCCGTTGAGAGAGCTACTTGGGAAGAAGAAGCAGATATGCAGACCAAGTATCCTCACCTCTACTCTGAAGACTCAGACTCAGCTTAAGGTAATAGTTTCCTTGAATTTACTCAGTTCCACGCTTAGATTTCCTTTATACTAGTATCGGTTCAGTTGCATAGCATTCTCATATCATGCACACCTTCATGAACCAACTCAGTAAAATGTCATATCTTCAGAATTCATTCATGCTTTAATTATGCATGTTCAGTATAAAAACTCAATACATTAGTAGCTTCAGTTATGTAATCATGCTTCAGTTGTGCATGTTCAATATGTAAGCTTAGTCTATCAGTATTCTCATCTTAGCCAGTCTTATTAGAGGATGAATATTCCCAAAGGGGAGATATTATAAGACCCTATCAAATCCTAATCATTTGAGTCCTTTAAAGCAAGCCAAAAGAGGTCCCAAACTTAGAAAATTTCAGCGAAGTGTTAGGATTTAGTCATTTCTAAAGCCCTCAAACTTTGAGTAATTTATTTATGACCTTCTCGACCTAAGAAATTCAGTTTTTAATTTGATTCATAATCGGCGAAGTCAATAGAACATCTCGGGTGAGTTTCAAAATTTTTAAACAAGCATAAGGGCGTGTCTGAAACTCCAAAATAGAGGCTCAGGGCGATTATCCCATGGCGCCCTGCCCAATCCGGTGCTTGGGGAAGCTCGCTATGTAGACAGTAGCACCCTGCCCAGAGCGGCGCTCCAGAGCCCGCGCACCCTAGCTAGTTCAGTTCGGGTAATTTTTACAGTTTTATTCTATATTTTTAAAGGCAGGTGGGTCATTTTCTCTTTACCCAATAGGTTCATATCACAAGATTAAAGCCCCAAATAGCATAATTTCTCATCTTTTTCCCAAAAACCTCTCAAGAACAAGCCCTAGCTTTATCAAGTTCAAGAATCAAGTCTCAAGAACTTAGCCCAATCTCCACAAAATTAACAATCAAGGTATTTTAGGTGTTCATCCAAGGGTTCCTTTCCACCCTTAGAGTTCAAGAACCTCTTTAAAAATTTCAAGATGATTGTTTTCCTAAATTCCATGTTGAGTTAAATTATATTCATGATTATGATTTTATTTGGGTTCTAACCCATTATTAATTATAAAATTCATGTGAATTAAATAGCATGTGTGTAGTACCATGTAGTTTCATATTGGAAACCCCTGAATTTGTAAGTTTAGAATTGTGATCATGATGCTTGCATGTTGACTAGTAAAGTACATAAACTATGCCCCCAAGTGTTTGATATAATGTACATGTGAGTGGAATAGTGAAATCATGACATAATAGTATGTGTACAAGTTCATGTCACACAAGTGTTTGCTAAAATGACTCAATGAATGAATTGTGACAAAGTGACTAATTACTATGCTTTCAGATTATATAATGTTATTACTATCTATGCTATCAAATCCTAGGGGTATCTAATACCCGATAATCTAGCTGTTTACCTAGATTTACAATAGTTTTAAAATAGTCTCAGTGATGTCATGTACAGTAGTACATAGTTAGTTACAGAACTCAGTATATTCAGCCAATTAATAGAACTCAGTCTAGTTCAGTCAGTTAGCATGATCAGTAACAGTCCAGTCAAGCCTAGTAAAATCTAGAAATCAATTTAGTGTCTATTCATTTAGGAGTAGGAATTAGCACCGAGCGAACCCAGGGATGGGGGCATTCCTATCAGTGAAGGGTTTGACCCTTAGTAGCAATTCCTGTATTACAAAACTATGTAGCCAGCATAGATTGAGATATCTTCCTACCAGATAAGGGTTGATACATCTCGTATGATTTTTCCTTCCATTGAGGGTTAATGAAATGTCTTTTTGCTAGATAGAGTTAACTCACAGCCATTGTTAGTATCCCTTGGCAAAGTGTTAATACCCTTCCAACTGGGTTTACAGGTTGGACCCCAACTCAGTTTATAATCGGGGTATGTTGGTTAGATAAACATTTTCACAGTTATAGTTTCAGTTTCAGACTTAGTATAAAACCTTAGATCAGTTTTCAAAATCAGGACTGCCAAACACAATTACCCAGCTCAGTATAGAACTCAGTTAGTTTTACAGAATCAAGACTGTCAGAACAGTTACCTAGTTACCAGTAACCCAGTTATCAGTACTGAATATTCAGTTCAGCATAAGCTCAATTATAATATATATAGAGATATATGTATGCATCATCAGTATTTTTAACAGTCTAGTTATGCATATACTCTCATCCAGTTATATTTATATTATTCAGTCAGTTATTATTCATGCATATGAACCCTTGCATACCATCCTACTTCACTTAGCAAACTAGTAAATTTAAAGTACTGACCCATACTTTTTCTTTTATGCTATAATGTCTCAAATCATAGGTTCGGACGTACGAGCTCTAAATCGTACTTTGCAGCTTGGATTATCAGTAGTAGATATAGCGGTGAGTCCTCATAGTTCAAGGATAAAGTTATTATTTTAGTATTTTAGTATATTTTAGTAGTCGTAGTTAGTTGGGGACTTGTCCCATCAACTCTGTGTTTAGAAAGTTTAAGACTTTTCAGACTAGATTATTTTAGACAGATGCTTAGTTTTCAGTATTTATTTACCAGTATTTGATTTAAGTTATGAACCTTATGGTAGTTCCAGCCTAATTTTTATATTATTATAATATTATTACTCAGTTATTGTAGCAAGTATCAGTCATGGGTTAGCTTGTGGTCCTAAGGAATTATGAGCACCATGTGATATTTGGGTTGCAGACACGGGGCGTTGCATTTCTGTATTGTTTGTACATAAGAAAGATGGATCCATATGTATAAGTATCTATTATAGGCAACTTAATAAGGTAACGGTGAAGAACCATATCCTATGCCTCGCATTGATGATTTGTTTGACTAGCTTTAGAGTGCAGTTAAGTTTTCTATGATTTATTTGAGGTTCGGTTATCATCAGCTGAGGATTAGGGAAAAGAATATCCCAAAGACAACTTTTAGGACCCATTATGGTCATTATGAGTTCTTGGTGATGTCTTTCGGGTTAACTAGTGCCCTAGCTGCATTCATAAACTTGATAAATCATGTGTTCAGAGCCTATCTAGACTCCTTTATCATTGTGTTTATTGATGATATTCTTGTGTATTTGAGGAGTAGTGAAGAGCATGCATAGCACTTAAGGATTGTGCTTTAGACTTTGTGAGATTGTGTGCTTTTTTCCAAGTTCTCTAAGTGTGAGTTTTGGCTTGAGTCAGTGTCTTTCCTTGGACATGTGATATCTAGAGTCGGTATCATGGTTGACCTAGATAATATTGTGGTGATTCATGATTGGGCTAGGCCTACGTCTCTAACTGAGTTTTGCAATTTCATTAGTTTGGTTGGTTATTACAGGCGCTTTGTTGAGAGCTTTGCTACTATTTCAGCCCCTATGACTAGATAGACTTAAAAGAAAATTCCTTTTTGGTGGTCCAATAATTGTGAGTTGATCTTTGGAAAGCTCAAGGATTTTCTTACTTCGACCCCAGTGTTAGCTTTTCTTTTTTAGGGTGAGGGATTCATCATGTTTTGTAATACTTTGGGTGTTGGTCTTGGTTGTGTTTTGATGCAGCAGGGCCCTGTCATTGCTTATGCTTCTAGATAGCTTAAAGTGCTTGAGCATAACTACCCCACTCATGATTTGGAGTTAGCGGTGGTAGTTTTTGCACTTAAGATTTGGAGGCACTATTTATATGGAGTGCATTATGAGATTTTCACCGATCACTGTAGGCTTCAGTATGAGCTTAATTCTCGCCAGCATAAATAGATGGAGTTATGAAAGGACTATGATATTTCCATCTTATATCATCTAGGTAAGGCAAATATGGTAGCTGATACCTTGAGTCGCAAGGCAGTGAGTATAGGTTGCTTGGCTTGCATATCAGTTTCTCAGAAGCCCATAGCATGGTACATTCAGTCCTTAGTCAATTTGATGGTTTGCCAGGATATTTTAGATCCTGAGAGGGTTTTTGATTGTGTGGGGGTAAGGTCCTCCCTAATTGAGCAGATTCTTGATTGTCAATATGAGGATAGCAATCTGTAGTTTATCTGTGATCAGGTGGTAAGTGGTGAGTCTGAAAGGCCCAGTGTTGATTCTATGGGTATCTTAAGATTCCAAGGTAGTATTGTGTTCCCCATCTTAATGATTTGATTCAGCTATTCTTTATGAGGATCACAACTCTAGATATTCTATTCACCCTAGTACAACTAAGATGTATAGGGATTTGAGGCAGCATTACTAGTGGGATGCTATAAAGAGAGATGTGGAAAACTTTTTAGCTCATTGCCTATATTGTCATCAGGTTAGGGAAGAGCATCAGCATCCAGGTGGATTGACTCAGTGATTGCCTATTCTTGAGTGAAAATAGGAATGGATTACTATGGACATCATTAGTGGTTTGCCTCATACTTTCTAAGGTCTTGATGGTATTTGGGTTATTGTGGATTGTTTGACCAAGCTGGCGTATTTCATTTCTATTTAGATGACCCTCAGTGTAGAGAGATTAGCCCAAATTTATGTTCGAGATATAGTTTGTTTACATGGGGTTCCCACTTCTATCATATCAAACCGTGGTTCGGTATTTACTTTACGATTTTGGAAAGTATTCCAAAAAAGTTGGGTACTTGAGTGGATTTGAGTACAGTTTTTTATCCACAGATAAATGGTTAGTCCGAGCAAACTATTCCAGTACTCCATGATATGCTCTGAGCCTGTGTTATAGATTTTGGAGGACAGTGGGATCAGCACTTAGCATTGGAAAAGTTTGCCTACAACAATAGCTATCATTCGAGTATTGAGATCGCCCCTTATGAGGTTTTGTATGGTAAGAGATGTCATTCTCTGATAGAATGGTTTGAGACTTTTGAGATGAGACCTCATGGTATGGATTTGCTTCAGGACTCATAGGATAGAGTCAGGGTGACTCTGGATAGGCTTAGAGTAGCCCAGAGTAGGCAGAAAGCCTACACCGACCATAGCCTCCATGCTTTGAGATTCAGTGTTCATGACTGTGTGTTCCTTCGTGTTTCTCTTATGAGGGGTATGATGAGGTTTAGAAAGAAGGGTAAGATTAACCCTTGGTATATTAGTCCTTTTGAGATTCTCCGCGCAGTTGATGAGGTGGCCTGTGAGTTAGCCTTGCCTCCATATTTTGCTATTGTTTATTCAATTTTCCATGTCTCTACATTGCTAAAGTATATTCCTGATCCATCTCATGTGCTTAGGTGGGACTTAATCCAGTTGGATGAGAAGTTGACCTTTGAGGAGGATCCCATGCTTATTCAGACTAGTGATGTGAGACAGTTGTACACTAGAAAGATTCCTGTAGTTAAGGTTCAGTGGAAGCATCGTCCAGTGAAGGAGACCACTTGGGATATTGAGAGTGAGATATAGGCCCTGTATCCTTATTTGGTTGAGACTTCAAGTATTTTCTCCATCTTTAACTTTTGGGGATGAAAGTTCCTTAGTAGTGGATGTTGTAATGACCCTTTAGGTTACTTCATGTGATTCCACTTATTTTTTCATTAAAGCTTTTCTATAGATGCCCCAAGTTATTTATGACTTGCTGGAACTAATAGTTCAGTCACTGACCATCAAAAAAACTTTAATAAAATGATTTTGAATACGAATTCAAACTTTACGAACAGCTCTAGAATATCAATTTTAGGTTGGGTAGACCTTTGATTCGGGTCCCTCTATACCCAAACTCATTTTGACCTATTAGTCGGAAAGTTGATAAATTAGAAATTCAAGTGTGGGGCCCATATTTGGTCGACATGACCCTGGATGGAACATCCAACTTTGCCAACGCATTCGAAATGTCAAAATTAGTATGTTTGCATATATTTTTTACTATTATTGGACTTCAGATGCATCTAGAGGCATTGGACGAAACTTGAAATCAAATTCCAAATTTTCGTTGTCGTCTAGTACAGCAAGGTACTGCAATTGTGATGTCGCGATGATGGCCCACATGTGTGCATGATCGTCGTATCTAAGGTCCTGGGAAGGAGTTATTTAAATGCTCTTTTGGCCGAGAATTGGCCATTTGTCCATTGTTTTGATACCTGCAAACCCTAATAGAGTATGTAGTCCTTAAATTGAGTCTTAGGTATTGATTGGGAGCTTGAATAACTTGAATATTCGTGATTAACATCGAATTTAAGGTATGAATCCTTCAATTTTAGTGTTGAATTCTTGATTATTTGACTCAAAACCCCAAATTGTCTTGAGGGCATGACTTTAGCCTAAATAAGCTTAATACTCAGTTGATTATTAAGGGTTATAACTCCCTAATGGTGTTTGAACAATGGGTTGGTCTCGAAAACTCATATTCGATATGTATGTCCCATATGGGGGGTTTTGGTGTCGTTTTGGACCTGAATCATAATGGAGCAATATAGGTGTTGATATTCTCATAATAATGCATAGATTATATTTTTGATAGCTTGGCTCCTTGAAAAAGCTTTGAGGAAAGGAAAAGTAAAGATTTTTGGTTCGTGAACTATATTTGGATTCGAGGTAGGTTAGGCTTACTTTTATTAGTTGAGCTTTATTATGGTATGACTTTGCAATCTTGTTGAGATTGAGAAGGGTTTTAGGAGTTGGAATCATAGATGGTAATATTTGGGATTAGTTGAACCACTTAGGCTATTGAACTCATAAAGTATGACATTTGACTTATAGTTTAGAACCTTGGTTAGTTGGACTTATTATCCCATGAATAGAATGAGAATGCTCTAGTTGCTCTAGTTAGATAAGAGTGACCTTGTTCACTCAACTTAAGAGTATGTTGACCGAGATATGCATAATTGTGAAATTGGACTTAGATGCTTTGGATAATTTAAGAGTAATACTTGAGAAAGAATTGTCCTATAGAACTAGTGTGGATTGATAAACCTTTGAGATATGATTTAGATAAATTAGCCTAGTTCCAGGTAGAAGTTATACTTGAAGAGATAATTTGGGATATTAGAAGTGGAACTTGACCCGCCTTAAGCTTGAACTATGTTGCTTCATTAGTGACCAAGATACTTGTTAAATGCATCGAATATACTTTTTGTAATATGGTGGATAAACCTTGTAAGTGGCTTATTCATGATGTTGATTTTAGAAATAATATGCATACTTGACGATTATCTTATTGTCATTACTTGGATTGCAATGGAAAGTCTTGTAAATTGAACCTATGACTATGTTATCACTAACTTATTAGCTAATTTACTATATGATCGTTGGATTATGTCATTATTCATATTATGTTCAAGCCTAGTGACTAAACTAATGTTTATACAAAAGAATTCTTTTTTGCTAGTATTGTGAATCATGCCTAATATGAGAGATTCTAGAAAGCATAACCATAGCTTATAATTGACCATGCTAATAATCATGTCAAGCTCGGTAATGTTTTGAGTGTTCATACCATCTGGATTTCCATGTTCATGCACTTACTATTATAACGTATTGGTAATAAATAGTGAGGTACCATTACATCTTTCCTTGTTTCTCTTGCACTCAATTGTTTGTGGGGTACTAGTTATTGATTTGGCTATATATATATATTGATGTCATGATGAATATTGATGATATAGTGATGCTCGATAATTTTGAAAAACATATTAATGATATGATGATGCTCGGTATATCTAGGGGATATATTAATGATATAATGATGTCTGGTAAATTCGAAGGATATATTGATGATATGATGATGAACGGTAAGTTCGTAGGTATGCATTGATGTTATGATGATGCACAGTAAATATGGAGGATATATTGATGATATAATGATACCCGGTATATTTGGAGGATATATTGATGATATAATGATACCCGATATATCCGAAGGATATATTGATGATATGATGACGCTTGGTACACTCGGAGGATATATTGATGATATAATGATGCTCAGTACATCTAGAGGATATATTAATGATATGATGATACCCAGAAAGTCCGGAGGGATATCTTGATGTTATGATGATACCCTCTAGAGAATATATATATATTAATGTGATATATGGCAAACATTTTTATAGATATTTATGTGTGATTATGCCTTTATATGATTACATCCATATGTGCTTTGAAGATATGATGTTATCCTTGGGGTGTCAATTATAATTCTTTGATACTAATCATTTGTTAAGCGGTGTAGTTCATGCTAGTTGTGAATAGTGAGTAGAAGTAGAATATGTCGAATAAAGAGTTAAGACTAATTGGTAAGTGTAATCTTGTATAGAAATAAGAATTCACCTAGTGGATATATTTGGATTGGATAAATGAATTAATTAAGGGATATTGCCTAGTAAAATGAGTTATGTGGTATCTAGTTGTCTCTTGAGGGACTATACTACTTGATGACTAGAAGTCTAGAGTGCTAGTTGACGAACCTTGCTAAGTTGAAATGTGGTCATTGGTAATTTCGGTTGCTACTTGGCTAATGACTATAATAGGTTTAGCATTGTTAATGATTAGTGATATTAATGCCTAAAGTATAATATTGTTTGGTTGTTAAATAAGGATTTATAGATTTATGATGCTAGATAGTAAGAGACATTGGTTGATAGATAGATATGGGCATTTCATAATATGTAACATTTTTCCTATATGATGACTAGTGTTCCTATGATAACTAGAAATAAGCTTTGGTTAAATGGCATCTATGGATTAGTAGTGCATCTTGACTAGATGTGGATGTTGGCTATATAATGAATAGTAATTAGTATTGTCTCATGAATGAGGATTATGTAAAGAATCGATTAGGCTATAATTGGAGGTCCTATTACGACCAGTGAATTACTAGTTAATAATGATAAGTGTTTGTTAGTTAATAATTAGTAGATAGAGCGTATTCATGTCATAGATATCTAAATGCCTATATGACTATGGTTTTGATTACCTTGGTATATGTTATTTCAATTGCGGTAATTGATGATGATTATGAATCTTTGCGGTAATTGATGATGATCATATATTGGCAAATGACCATGGATGTGAAATATGGTGAACTATTGATAATGAGAAGTTGGTTATAGGTTTACATACTTGATTATTTGATCCTTTGATGCACTCTCCAGTGGTATGGGACGTCGTGATGAGTTTTTTGCATTATGTTCTCTTGGGTGTACTTCCCGGTGGTATGGGACGTCGTGGTGAGTTCTTTTATGTTATGCTTGGATGGATGGATGTACGTTAACTTAGTATTTATGCGATTGTGATTGTACTAGTATTGTTGCACATTTTTGGATCATTACTTCCGACATATAATAATATTAGCATGTATTGGTTTTATATGTGTATTTTCATTCAAGTTTGGTTATTTATTGTATACAGTGATGAAGACGACTCAGATTTGATTTTGTACCTTAACTTAGAGATATTATCTTGCTTTATATCATCTTTATATCATAATTAGCTCAGTCGACCTATGATTCCTATTGACTACTAGTTGTTTTGGTACTCATACTATACTTCTATACCTTTTTAGTGTAGACCCGCGTACTAGTTGTCGCCGCTGGGTTGAGATCGTGCAGTTTTGATCTTTCGGAGACTGGGTAAACTCTTGGAGTTGTGAGTCACCCATTTCCCTCCTATATTTATTCAGTCTTTTGTATTCAAAATGAATGTATAGACTATTTATACTTTGTGTTGTATTTCCTATTATCATACTTAGATGCTCTTGTACTGATATTACTATGTCGTGGGATTGATATCTGATTTGATTATCTTTTGTGAAACATAGTTGTTTATGATTGTGTTCATCTATTTTGGCCCTTGTCGGGCATTTCTACCGAAGCAACCCATTGCCTTAGCTCCGGGTTATGGTGTTGGCTTACCTACTAGTGGATTTTTGTATGTGCCATCATGACTCGTGAATTAGGTCATGACACCAATGGTACAAGTATAGTTGTGGTACAATTGTAGGTTACTAAAAAGTAATACCATAATTATTTTTTCCTTAATCGAGACTCAAATTCGTAAATGAAAATTTGTTCTCTTAAACTCATATGTTATATCATGATTTATATCAAATGATATCAAAACAAAATCAAAAAAGAATTCTTTAAACTAATAAATTAATTTTGATACTTTTCTTGACAATTTTGTGTACAAATTAAATTTAAAAAAGATTATACCTATATGTCACGAACCCTAAACATCTAAAAGATTTGCAATGGAGTTATTTTTCTAGATTAATTGAAAGATAACTATCATCCAATGGACATTCAGTCACCATTATGACATGCTTGGTGTTGGAAATTTGAAATAATAATTACATCTATTAAAGTTCATTAATTTCATCTATGTACAGTATCTTAAATCTACTAAACCTCTTTACTAAGAGGCATTTGAGTTGCATCTAGACGAGAGAAGATAATTATATCTACCAAGTGTTACTAATTCATTTGAGTTAACAGACAATTCTTTGTGAGATTTTTTAGATAAAATTAAGCTACTAAATTAAGAGAGGAATAATGTTTTAATAAAAACAATCATTATTTAATACAAAAAATAAAAAAATTCTTCTACTAAGAGTCGAAACCGCGATCAAAGGAAGCTTAATGTAACTTCTGCTATTTCGTGAATTATTTATTCTTTTGTTATTAAAATTTACCAATCAAATTTGTATTGAAGGAAAAAAAAAGTGAAAAGTGTTATGAAATATAAAGCAAAGAAGAAGAAAAATAGAGAGAAGAGAGAGTAATTTTTATTTCTCTTGAGGGATTATTGAGGAGTTAATTACAATAAAGGAAAACTCCTTTATTTATAGGGGAAACTAACTTTGGGGTTTCTAACTTTTTCATAAATAGACATTCATATATGGTAAAGTAGACATTCACTATATATGGTAATATATTTATAACACCCCATTGAATGTCTAATTGTAGATAATGTGCCTCGTTAAAACCTTACTAGAAAAACCCAGTGAAAAAAAAATCTAGTGAAGAAAAAAGAGTACACTTCTCTAACAATACGCATATAGGCTACCTCATTAAAAACCTTACAAGAAAAACCCAGTAGGAAAAAACCTCGTAAGGAAAAAAGAGTACAACGAGTATCAACTCCCCCTAATGAGAACATCCTTGAAACTTTGCATCCCGATCTTGTGCACCATCTTCTTGAAATTTGTAATTGGAGGAGACTTAGTGAATAAATCAGCCACATTGTCACTTGAACGTATCCGTTGCACGTTAATATCACCATTCTTTTGGAGCTCATGTATGTAAAAAAGCTTTGATAAAGTGTGCTTCGCTCTATCTCTTTTTATGAATCCTCCACTAAGATGTCAATGTCAAATTTCACGCCACATTTTTCTAGATGTATCATGGATCTCACCCATACTCTTTCTCGGCTTGCTTCATGAATAGTTATTATTTCATCATGGTTTGATAAAGTGGCTAGATAGAGTGCATTATATATCTCCAAGATAAAGCAGTATCCCCACATGTGAACATATAGCTTATTTGAGATCGAGCTATATACGGGTCAGATAAGTACCCAACATCAGCATAACCAACAAGATCGGGACTACAATCTTTAAAATAAATAATCTCATATGTTTGATATTATTTCGATGTCTCCTCGTAGGAGTAGAACTATACCAATATAATGGTCTTGTAGTATTTACAAGATACATTAGTACACCAATTGCACTAAGATATGTAACCAATCCAATTTGGTATATTTCTTATTTCAGCAAATAATCTATTGTTTTTTAAAACTCCCCAAGAGTTTCAATAATTTTCAAGTTATAAGCTCATACAATATAAGGACTATAAATAAGTTTCCCAGAAACTTTATATGCTTCAAACATTTTGAATTCTTAAAAGTTTTCATATAAATTTTGTAAAGTGACAAAATTCAACATTTTATGAGTGACATCTTCAAATATCTGGAATGCAAATCAAATAAGTTTTATCTTACCAAGATGCATCCTTTCACGTCACTTGATATATATTTCTACGTCAGCATACTTAAATAAACGTAGAATTTATATCCTCATAATCTTTTACAATGTTGCGCCAATATTGTATCAAAGATATTGATGATATATCATTTCGTATTGGTTACAGTGTGACATAAATTTTGAGATCTCATTACTTTATTATTTTTAGGTACCTGAACCTTTCCTTAGGTTTAAGCCTGTCAAACGGGCGGGGTTGACCCTGCCCGAACCAGCCTATTTAAGAAAACCAACTCGGTTTAACCCAACCCAGTCAGCCCATGGGATGGAGGGTATCGGGTCTCGGGCTGGTTTATTTTTTTAGTTGGGCTCGGTTAACTCAGCCCAGTCAGCCCATGGGATATAGGGTATCAGGTCTCGGGCTGGTTTATTTTTTTGGTTGGGCTCGATTAACTCGGCCCGGACCAAGCCCGATCCGGGCCCGCCGATTAACCGACCCAAAATTTTTTTATTTTTTTTTAAAAGTGGGTTGTTGGGCCCAAAGTTCAAACTAGTCGTTGGCCCAATGGCTATATAGCCCTTTTTGGGTCCAAACGGCTAGTTTGTGATTTTTTATTAAAAAAAAATACTTTTAAAAATAAATTTTAACCCCAAAAAAATTTCCATAAATACCCTACACTTTCAAATCATTTTTCACACAATTTTGATTCTCTCAATTCTCATTCTCTCTCAAATCTCAATTCTCAATTCTCAAACATTCTATATATTTAATTTCCTAAAGTGCTCATTTTAATTTTTTAATTTTGCGATTACAAAGTACGGGTGGAAGTTTCTAAAGTCACAACCTTCGGATACTTTCAAAATTTGGTATTGTCGTTCCATCTCTTACATTTAATTTTCTTTAGTGTATTAATTGTTGAATATTTAATTTTATTATATTTGTGTATTTTGAATTTTTTTAGTTTAATTTATATTATGGATAAATTAAGAAACCTTGCAACTAAAGGTGTTAAAAAATTTTGTCCCAGAAATGGTAGTGGTAGTAAAAAACATATTACTAGCGGTAGAGGAACATCAAATAGTAGATATACCCATGCTCCTCTGGCGCCGCTTAGTCTACCTTTTGAGGAAGAAGTAGGCGTACCTTTAGGTGTAGGTGCCCACGATATAGATTATGTAGAAGCTCAGGAAAATTATGGTATAGAAGAAGAAAATGAAGTAGATGCGGTTAATTTAGACAAAGATGATAAAAATATTGGTGAGACGCTCGTAGTAGGAAATGCTAACGTTAGATCTGAACTGGTTAATCTCCTTCCCCGTCCTCCCCATGCCTCAAGAGCTCGTAAAACAACTAGTATTGTATGACAATTTTTTAAACGTATATCAAATACTGAGGTGCAATACAATATTTGTCAACAAATATATAAGCATAAAATGAAGGCAAGCAAGGGGGTACGGGTACGTTAATAAGACATATAGGTGATTCTCATGATAGAGAGTAAAATATTACATGAGATCGTGTGGATATTAGTGGACCAACGAAAACTAGAATGGACCCAGCAACCGGTCAGGTAATGAAGAAGTATAATAAATTGAAGGACTGGGAAGAAATAGCTAAAATGATAGTTGTGGGTTGCTTGCCTTTTAGTTTTCCTTCTTCTGATGCCTTTATTCATTATATTCAAGTAATCTATAAATTCTATGTTTAATTGTATTCCTAGAAGTACTTGTCAGTCTGATATTTTTAGACTTTATTCACAATATTATTTTTATTTATCAACATTGTACAAAAATATTCAATGTAGATTGTCCCTAACTTCTGATCTTGGTCGTGCTGTAAATAAAAATAATTATTTAACCGTTACTTGTCACTGGATGGATAGTAATTTTGTGATGCAAAAAAGTATTCTTGCTTTTTTATATGATGAAGATCATAAACATACTGGAGATTTTATTGCTGATTCGATTGTTAAAGTTGCAGAATTTTATGGTATTGAAAATAAAATCTTAAGTATTGCTTTTGACAATGCTTCTAACAACAAGATTGCTATAACAAAGTTAAAAATCTAAGCTATCTCTGTTGTTACCTAAAATTTTTCATATTAAGTGTGCATGTCATATATATAATTTAATTGTAAAATATGGTCTTGAGTTTTTTGAGCTTTATATTGAAAAAATTTATCTTGTTGTTGGTTTTATTCAAGGAAATAATTGAAGAAAAAATAATTAGAGAATTTAAAGTTAAATATCAAGAAAATGGACTTGCACCGATATTGATGCCTAAGGAAATTGATATTAGATGGAATTCTACGTATGATTTTTTAAAAACTTGTTATAAATATAGAGTTTCTATTACACTAGATATTAACCAACATTGTGGTTCATTTGCTGATTCTGCTGATTGCATACATGATTCTGATTGGGTTGTAATTAATGATCTTGTTAAGTTTTTAGAAAAATTTTATATAGCTACGGTTGAATTTTCTGGTGCTTATTATCCTACTGTTTGTAATATTTTGGCATATATAGACGATATTTCTGGTTTGCTCAAATAATATAAAAATAAAGAAGTTTATAAAGAAGCTGTTGGTGCCATGTTTACTAAATTTAAAAAATATTTTTTCATGATTCCCCCTATTTACTTGGTTGGTGCTATGCTAAATCCGTGCATGAAATATAATACTATGTGCCACTTTAGTACTATTATTTATGCCAACTTAGAAATAAATACTAACAATGATTCTGAACAAGTACAACCTGATTTGTGGACGGCTATGGGTGATGTGAATGAATACATAGAAAAATTATATAATCACTATGCTGATTTAGTTGATTTAGCCGTACCTACAAATATCACTCCAACTGTCACTCCTCATCTTCTCGAGGAGCCATCATCTTCTAAAAGGCCAGGACATAGTGGTTTTCCTGATTCCTTTTATGATTTACCTTGTTGGAACAGTGTTGATGAGAGAGGTTACACATCAACTTATCGGGAAGAGCTTAAATATTATCTTCGGTCACCGCCAGAGGATTGCAGACGACGGATCAATACGTTAGATTGGTGGAGAAGTAATGAAACACAATATCATGTGCTTTCAAGATTAGCTAAAGATATCTTGAATGTTCTAATGCCAATCGTTGCATCAGAGAGCGTTTTTAGTTAGAGACGACAACAACTTGAAGACAACCAACACTCATTGGGAAGCAATGCAATAAATGTTCTAGTTTGCCTCAGAGATTGGATTCGAGCGGAAAGAAGAAATCAAGAAATAGAATCGGAGCCGAATGACGAGCAGAAACTTGAAGAAATTATGACTTCACGGGATAACTTGCAGAATCAAGTCCAATGCATGGTTTTGCACCCGTTGACTTTGACTATCCTATGCAAGTTCCCGTTAATATTAACATGAATGAGTTGAAAAAAATGATGCATAATTTGTAGATTTTCCATTCATGTAAATTATAAAATTTGGATCATTTCGCAATCAATAAAATTCAACATTCATTCACTCCTTAGTCCTTACTTTGCAATTTTTTTCATTTAATGATTTAAATTGAATTTTTAGTTTAAATTAAAAACTTACTTTTGATATATTATTAATTTACTATCAAGTATTATTAATTGGGAAAGGGGTCAAAAATACCCCTCTACTTTAGTTAATTGGCTAAGTTTACCCTTCGTTATATTTTAGGATCAAATATACCCCTACCGTTAACTAAGTGTATAAACATACCCCTCATTTTAACGGTTGTCCACTATGGCCTAATATTTGATAAGGTGGACGCCACATGGCAATGCCACCTTACCCCTAGAGTTTTATTCCTTAATATTTTTTTTTTCATTTCATATTGTTTCTTGTTCAAAGATGAACAACAAAACCACATTCAGTTATCGCAAAGAGGAAATTGGTTTTATAAAAAACTACCAAAATATTATCATCCTGGAAAAGTTGGGAGAATCATCATTGATCCATCCAGGAACGATACGTATCTTCTCAAAGAGGACATTGGTTCTTATTCTAATGGATGTTGTAGTGTTTACAGAGGATACTGCCGAACTTTTCAATTCTGGCCATGTCATTTTGAAGGTCATCAACAGAAAAATCCACGAAAGTAATTTTCTGGAGCTTTAGCGCAGAATTGATGCATCGATAGGAGATCATTCTTATTACACCACAATTGGAATCAAGAAAGTCTTCACTACTGAAGACTTGTCATGTGTTTTATTGCCTTATATGTCACAGGGATCCCTTCGTCATATTCTCTCTACTCGTCAAGATAAAAGATTGCTAGAGGAGTTCATCGCTATTGTTCTTAGAACAATACTTGATGCTCTACGAGTGAAGATTCATAATAGGTTGATTCCAAGGGCTCATAAGACTTTAAGTGATGAATATATCTTTATTCACACTACTAGTGGCCAAACGTTGACCAGATTAGCATATGAAGCATCGGTTTATGATTCTGAAAAAATCAATGTTAAGGAAGATATTAAGGAAGATTCAAATGAAGAAGCAGGTTCATCCTCCTCTGCATTTTTTGCTCCGAAGAGAATTGCAAAATAGGGTGCTGCGCCAAAGGTGTTTGGAGGAGAAAATGATGAAGGGGTTGGACCAAAATCTAACAACTGGCTATTGGGAAAAATGGCATAGGAATTAGCCTATGGAGTGGAAAAGAACGCATCAATGGTTTGAAGAGAAAAGTAAAAAAAAGGATAAAATTTGAAATGAAAAAAAAATAGTAAGAAATAAAACTCTAGGGGTGAGGTGGCATTGCCATGTGGCGTCCACCTCATCAATTGTTAGACCATAGTGGACAACCATTAAAATGAGGGGTATATTTATACACTTTGTTAACAATAGGGGCATATTTGACCCTAAAGTATAACGAAGGGTAAACTTAGCCAATTAACTAAAGTAGAGGGATATTTTTTATCCTTTTCCCTTATTAATTTATTATATTAAGTAGCATATATTTTGTATATTTGTGTATATATCTTCTATAGATGTGTATATTTAATGTACATATCTATATATGTTTTATAAATTTTATATATATTGTAGTATATGTTTTATTTAAAGTAGTACATATATATTGGATGGTTCGTATATATGTGTATATATCTTCTGTAGACGTGTATATTTAACGTAGACGTGTATATGTTTTATAAATTAGTATATAACAATATATATATATATATATATATATATATATATATATATATATATTGTAATGTATATATATTGTAGTATATGTTTTATTTAAATTAGTACATATATATTGAATGGTGCGTATATATGTGTATATATCTTCTATAGATGTGTATATTTAACGTATATAATGTATATATTTTATAAATTAGTATATAACTATATATATATATAGTAATGTATATATATTGTAGTATATGTTTATTTAAAGTAGTACATATATATTGAATGGTGTGTATATATGTGTATATATCTTCTATAGACGTGTATATTTAACGTATACACGTGAATATGTTTTATAAATTAGTATATAACTATATATATATATATAACTATATATATATATATATATTATAATGTATATATATTATAGTATATGTTTTATTTAAAGTAGTACATATATATTGAATGGTGCTTATATATGTGTAGATGCCTTCTATAGATGTGTATATTTAACGTATACATGTGTATATGTTTTATAAATTAGTATATAACTATATATATATATTGTAATTTATATATATTGCAGTATATGTTTTATTTAAAGTAGTACATATATATTGAATGGTGTGTATATATGTGTATATATCTTCTATAGACGTATATATTTAACGTATACATGTATATATGTTTTATAAATTAGTAATTAGTATATAACTATATATATAATTATATATATTGTAGTATATGTTTTATTTAAAGTAGTACGTATATTCGTATATGTTGAACGTTACATATATATGTGTAATTGTGTATATGTGTATATATTTTTAAAATTCTAATGAAGTATATACTATATATATAGTGTATATATATTGTTTAACGTATTTAAAATGTATATAGGTGGGTATATCTAGTGTATATTGAAAAAAACTTTTTATTTTTATTTTTTATCGGGTTTAACCGCATTTTTAATCGAGTTTGACCTAGTTTAGATGGGTTTGACCGAGTTGGGTTAAGTGGACCGGGTTAGGGTTATTTTTAAAAATTTTACTGTTGAACCCAGACCCAGCCCGACCCACAACCACAACCCGGACCCGGCCTGGCCGACAACCCGACTAAATTTAATGGGCCGATTCCGGGTTGACCCGGCTTGGCCCACTTAACACCCTTAATTAGGTTTCATGAAGTGTTATGTCGTAGGCTCTTTAAGAGCACATTGCCTTCGTATTATGATTATTTGCTCCTTATCCTTTTCAAGGATTATTTCATTTGGAACTGATTGATCTACCACACTTCATGCATGCATAGACTTTGTCCTTTATGAACAAAAAATAGAAGCACTTGCAACTTAAATATTGGATGCGTTTGGCATTTGACTTGAATTATCTTTTGAAGAGGATCTGATGATAATTTCTAATATATTTCTTAGTTGCTTATAATCACCCTCCTATGTTAGGAAAACTAACATATATCCTCCATCTTCTTTGCGGAATCCACCTTTGTGCATTATGGTATATTCATTAATAGTATACCGCATAACAAAATTATTAGATGGATAACATATGGTTCCTGACTAAGAACCAACTTTGAGGGGGAATTAATCATAATTTATTGGTCTAATGCATACAAGTGCTATTGTATGCAACATATCATATTTCAGACCAACACCTGAAGCTTTGTTCTCATTAACAATGATTTAGCTATTTATCAAAGGCATTCAATGCCAAACCATCATCATCAAGATAAAATATCTTGATTACACAATCTAAAAACTATGTTCTTAACTCAATTTTATTGAGCAAGCAACTTTATGAATGTCAAAATGTAGGTTGACAATAAAAGTACAAGTAATCATATTATATTGATGCATCTTAATAGATTACATGATGGGTGAATGGGCTCTTATTCACCTTTTATATTTTTTCAGATTTTAAGGAATCCAATCCCCAAATTAGTTGGTCCAACCAACTTATCATGAGAACAAGCAACATTAAAATTCATGAAGAATTTTCTAATTCTTCAATATATGTTATATATACTTAGTATGCACATCTTTGGCATGTCGCAATCGTTCATGTCAATTTATGAACTTTTATACTAGTAAACTCCAAGTTAACCATGACATGTACTTTTTTCTTTAGTAAATTTCAGATTTACTATAATATGAATAGATTTTAGATTTACTACTAGAAAAATAGATTTCAGAATAACTCCTCTCAATTATTCTACCTCTTTCAAAGCTGAATTGTAGTACCATCACAATCAAGTGCACGTTTTTATTGATGAGCTTTACTAAATATCATCAAATTCACCCTAGGGAATGGATCTATGCTTATAACAATTAGAATTCTCATTTCCATGAATGAAATATAATTGTGCCTTAAGCCTATCAAATTGATAGTTTACAACAACAATAACATACCCAGTGTATTCCCACAAGTAAATTGATAGCTTATAACCTTTTTTATGATATTTTTATTACAAGAGCAAATCAAGGCATACATATGATGTAGAGAATTTTTCTCTAACATATCTTATGCGTGTGAAAATATCATCACTTTTGATGATCATTATCATATTGTCCTTTCATGCTTATATTCATATATTCAATCGGTTTGTCTTCTTTCAGACATATCATGCACTGCTACCACATTCACTTCAGGGAATGGAGCATATTTGATGGGACAAATTTTATATCTTTTCACCAAAGACATTATTTTACCTTAGCCATCATTAAATCATAAATATGATGAATTGAGATTCAAACTCAACATCTTATTTATATAGAGGCGTCTTAGGTAATAAATCGATGGAACTTAAACCTAACATGTTATCATCCCTTTTGATAATATTATTCTTGAGGAATAAATTTAAAACATAAATGGTTCCAAATCAATTATTTTTCCTCAAATCCAACAATAATTATATTATTAGTAACAAAAGACAGATAACATAAGAAATTACTAACCTTGAAATTACCAACCTTGAAATTACCTTTAGATTTATAATCTCATCTTGTTTGGCAGAGTATAATGCTAGTAACATGCTATGAATATAAAGCAAAGAAGAAGAAAAATAGAGAGAAGATAGAGTAATTCTTATTTCTCTTGAGGGATTATTGAGGAGTTAATTACAATGAAGGAAAGCCCCTTTATTTATAGGGGAAAACTAACCTTGGGGTTTCTAACTTTTTCATAAATAGATATTCATATATGGCAAAGTAGACATTCACTAAATATTGTAAATTAGACATTCACTATATATGGTAATATATTTATAACAAAAAGTTTTTTTTACTATTCATTTAAGGTCCTATTTAAGAAAAATACTCACTACCTCACTTCTTTTGCTCCATCTTCTTAGTACCCTATTTTTCATGATAGACTTCTCACCAATTAGATATGGTCCCATTCTAGGCTTCCAGACCACCTTGAGAAGATCTTATGTAACTCATGATATTGTGGTACATTTATGATTTTTTAAAAAAAATTATGTACTACTATAATAAATCTAACTCTTGTATATTTTTTATTTCATTGTTAAAGTAGTTGCCTACTGAAATCTCTCATTTCTTTTCTTCACGCCCTACAAAGTTTGTATCACAAGTTTCAAAAATAGAAGACTGGAGTTATCTCGGGTAGTCGAGTCGTAGGAGAGTGCTACAAGGTTTGAATAAGTTCATTCAAGACTCATCTTTTAGACAAGGAGATACATTTGACATTTCCATTTTTCAAGCTCAAATCAAAAAGTGAAAGTTGTAACTAATCTATGCTGATGATTTTTCAATGTTTGACGACGTTATGAACAACATGGTTGATGTTTTGTTCAGATGTTATAAGTAAATAATTATAAATTATGATTTAACATTACCTTTAATTTTTAGCACGACTGTTATGTAGATTTTGAAAATAAATTTATTATGCTAAAACTAATGAAAATAAAATTTCATATAAAGTAGGAATAAAAAAACTTAATAAAATAAAAATTATCATTCATAAATAAAGAAAATAATATCCATAGTATCTAACCACTATAAAAGTGACAATTGTTGCAATAATTACATCTTTACAAGCCCTTCAACGCTTAAATATTTCATTGTAATTGTAGTGTTGGAGTTGAGCATTGTAGGTCGCCATTGATTGGGGTCACCACTGAAGTTGTTATAGTAAATTACGGAGCAAAATCAGTATTTACCTTATATGTTGCAGCGGAAGAAGATGATTTTGCTACTGAAAAATTGCCTAAAGTCCATTTTTAATCTCTTGGAAACAAAGCATGAATCACAAACTGAATGCTCTCATTTTTTTTTGGCGTTGTTAATATTTTTATCTTTGTTTCTAACCTAATTTGGTCTCTTACATTTTTCTTCTTGTCAGAAAAGAAAAGAACATATAGGAGATCTTTGAGGCTGGAACAGTTATAACCGTTTCCCCTTTTTCTTTTGAATTAAAATTATGTGTTAATCTTATTTTTCTGACTAAGAAACGGGTCGGTTTGGGTTGGGCACCACATGGGTGACCCATGACCCGTAATCCAACATCTCCCACTTCACACATGGTGGACATGAACTGAGCCAGTACGATATCAACAAATCACCAATTCATACGACAAATAGATTGTGCGACCTGTGAGCATTACGAGCTTTACCTATAAGGTTTTACAACCTATACTTAGGAATCCAATCATGTGTAGAAAAAATTCTCTACTAATATGAGGATACTAATACTCACAATATCCCAGATATGATTCACTACTTCAGTAGTTACTTATCTGATCCCTCATCCTCTTAAAGAGGTGAACTCAAGTTCATGATTAACATTTTATAAACAATTACACTTGAATCTTATATGGTTAGTGTAATAGCCGGCTTGTGTAAAAAAGTTAAATATTCATTTTAATCGTCTTCCCTTTCTACTCGAATTTATCTGCTCCTATTAACTGCTTTCTTAGACATGCACCGCATTGTCGAATCTCTCATGGCTATTAGTAACATTCTAAAGTAGAAACACCGATCGAAACTTCAAGAAACAGTTAAAGGTCTAAGGTTATTTCAATGAAAAGTTAAAATAACTTGAGGGTCTCACACAATGAAGAAGCAAGGATTCATTCTTCCATTAACCCGTTGGTCACTAAGCACACATGGTATGAAACACATGCTACGATGTTCTCACCTTATATTGGTGCGTGTGTCTCATTCTTTTAGCCATTCAACATCGTACAGATCTAGGTCTGGACACTTTTAAATATCTAACCTGAGTTACTTTCTTTAATAATCCTCAAATCCATATTCTTAGAGAAACTCACATCTAGCTTTACAAAAATAAGTCATTATCTTATGGTGGAACTTTTATCTTCACGTTCTTTGAAGTAAAATGCGATTGCTCATGTGAGAGAGTCAATCTTCCAATTTGTTTGACACATTATATTAATAAAACACGTTTTCACATGCATATTAGATTAAACATAGTTTCAAGATTCTTATATTGATAATAATTACGATCAAGTCATCTACAATACATAAACATAATTATATCCTACATAATCCTAGAGCCATAACATACTTCTCAAACAAGTCTCTAGATATCGCCTTAGTAATGGGATCATCTATAATTTCTCGCGTAATGTATTGTAAATTCATTTCTCCACTTGTTACTATGTCTCTTACAAAGTTACACTTAATATTAATGTTCTTGGTCTTGCTGTGATATTTAGGATATTTCGTATATACGGTAGCCTCTTGACTGTTGCAATATAAAATCATGGGACCCTTATGATTCTTTACGATGTTCAAATGCACAAAGAATGTCTTCAAGCAAACAACTTCTTGTACTGCAGATGCACAACCCATAAATTTGGATTCCATAGTTGACAAGGCTATGCAAGTTTGTTTCTTACTTTTCCATAAAATTGCACCACCATTTAGTAAGAAGGCATAACCAGAAGTTGATTTTCTATCAACCGATCACCAGCCTAATTATCATCTGTATAACCTCTTATAGATAAATCGGATCCACTATGGCATAGTGAATAATTAGCAGTCCCCTTTAGGCATCAAAAAATTCTCTTTACTATTTTTCAATTATCTCTTCCTTGATTGGATTGATACCTGCTAACCAGACCTATGGCATAACAAATGTCTGGATGAGTACACATCATAGCGTACATCAAGCTCCCTACTACACTGGAATACGGTACTCGAGACATGTCTTCTTTTTTTTTTCAGTCTTTGGATACATTTCAAGGCTTAAAGTTTCACCTCTTGATATAGGAGTATCCATGGATTTGCAACTATTCATTCAAAAATGTTCCAAAATTTTTATTATGTATGTTTCTTGAGATAGACTCAAAATTTTATTGGAATGGTCTCTTTGGATTTTAACACCCACTATATAGTATGCTTCACCCATATCTTTCATGCCAAATGACTTTGAAAGTCATGACTTAACAGTTCTTACACATTTCAAATTATTTCCAGCTAATAAATATCATCCACCTAAAGCAAAAGAATCACAAATATTTTATTGGTATTTTTCATATAGATGCAATGATATTCGTCGATCATGGTGAAATAAAATTGAATAACTTTCTTATGAAATCTTAGGTACCACTGCCTTGAAGACTGCTTTAGTCCATATATTGATTTGTTTAATTTACAAACCTTCTTTTCTTGGCCTTTAACAACAAAACCTACAGGTTGTCTCATGTAGATTTCCTCATTTAGTTCTCCATTGAGAAAAGCGATCTTCACTTCCATTTGGTGTAATTCTAAATCTAAACGTGCAACTATAGCTAAAAGCAATTGAATTAAGGTAACTTTCACAACTGGTGAAAAAGTTTCCTCATAATCTATTCCAGTTTCTTGAGTAAAATATTTTGCCACCAATCGTGCTTTGTGCCTTTCTATTGACCCATCTAATTTGTGTTTAACTTTGAGAATCCACTTGTTCCCAAAAGCTTTATGCCCGAAAAGGAGATCAACTAGATCTCAGACTTTATTGGTTTTCATGGACTTTAATTCTTTTTTCATCGCTTTTATCCGTTCATCTTTCTCAAGACTCGATAAAGCCTCATTCACAGAATTAGGTTCATCCAATTTTGTGGGAGATAATAAGAAAAAATAATCCTTAATAAAATCGTTTAGGTATACCTTTTCTGGTACTCTTATGTAATTGAAGTTCAGATTCCTTAATAGGATTGTGGGATTCACAACTCCCACTTGGACCAAGAATTATTTCTTGATCTATTGAATTATCAAGCATGTTTGGTGATATTATTTGATCATCTGAATTCAACATTTTGTAAAGAGGCTCATTTTCCTTTATTTCACCCCTTTTGGAAAAATCATTTTCCAAGAATATGATATCTCGTGATTTAATCTTAGTAGTACTTCCATCTTCTAATTCACCAATGAACACATACCCTTTGGAGTGTTCTGAGTATCTTATAAAGATACATTTTTTCCTTTTGGACTTAATTTTCTAAACTTATCAAAACGGTCTTTAATATATGCAGCACAATCCCAAGGTCGTAGATCATTAAAGTTTGGTTTATTACAGTCGATAGTTCATAAATGGTAGAAGATATTGATTTAAAAGGCACTTTGTTTAATATGTAGGCCGCAGTTAATAATCCATCTCCCTAGAAAGAGATTGGTAAATTTTTCTATGCCATCATGGACCTTATCATATCCAACAATGTTCTATTCCTTCTTTCGACTACACCATTTTGTTGAGGTATATAAGGAGTAGTTAATTGTCTGATAATGCCTTTTTCAATACACAGTTCTTCAAACTATTTTGTCAAATATTCATGACCTCTATCGGTTCTTAATGCCTTTATACTTTTGTCTAATTGATTCTCAACTTCATTCATATATGTTTTGAAGCAATCAAGTGTTTTGGATTTATGAGATATCAATAAGACATAACCAAAGTGCGTAAAATCGTCAATAAATGTAATGAAATTTGAAGCACTAGTCCTTGCCCTCACATTCATCGGACCACAGATACCTGAATGGATAAATTACAGTGGGAATCGACCCTTTTAGCCTTTCTAAATGGTTTACGTATAATCTTTTCAGCAAAATAATTTTGACAAGTTCGCATTTCAATTTTGGAGAAAGAACCTACATGCCCTTCCTTTGCCAATTATTCATTCAGTCTTGCCCTATGTGACCCAATCTAGCATGCCATGTAAGTATATCTGTAGACACGTGATTTTTTACCCTCCCAAAGCGTAATATATATATTTTTTGATATTAAATATTTATATTTGATCCGATATTATTTTAATTCTTATTTTATTTTTAATAAATTTTTAGTTAAAAAATAAATAACTAAATGAAGTTAATTTTAGGATATTATTTTATTTTTTTCCAATCTTAAGAAATAATACAAAAAATTTTAAAAATATGTTTCTTTTTAAAATAAATAAGTTAGTAGTTTTAGTACTATCTTAATTATATTTATTATTGGATATTTTAATTTTTTATTATATTTTTATTAAATATAAAAATTAATTAGTTATTATTATATTATATTATTTTTATTATTATTATTATTATTTTTATTTTATTTTTATTTTTTATATTTATTATCTTCTTTAAAAAAAGATAATATTAAAAAACCACACCATAAATTGACATATACAGACACCATTGTTTCTTTTGTTCCAAGAAAATATCTAAGAGATTTAAATAAATATGAGATAATATCTATTTATTATTAGTTAAATGATAACACAAACAATTTAATCTTAATTTTTTTTTTCGGTAACCTTAATAATAGTAATTTAATGTGATTTTTATGTAATGTGACTATTAAAATATTAATTCCAGATAGTTTTAGGATTTTTTTTTTTTTGCTTTCACTGGAACTAATCTTAATGCCCTTATATGGTAATGTCTTTTCCACTTATCAACTCTTAATTAAAATTTGCCATTAACTTGAACTTATTAATTTTTAAAACAATTGTATTTCACTCAGATTTATGTATCTTTTGTTTTGGGTTGCTTATTTTCTTCGTTAATTTATTTTTTAAATTAGATTACTAGGTTTTTTGTGTTTAATTTGTCTAATAAAAATATAATTTTAGTTATTATAAATTAAAAAAAAGACTAAATTTTGACAATAATATTTAGTATAATATGGATAGATTTGTGTATTTTATTTTTTATTTTTTTATTTTTGTATTTATTATTATTAATAAACTTAATAATTAGTTGTTAACTAATTAATTGCTTTAAATGAATATTAATTTGGTCTATCTTTAAGGTTGAATAGCATTTTGAGTATACAAACTAATGCCTTTAACGCTAGGTAAATTTTAGACACGTTTTAAAATATGTCTCAATTGAGAATGCGGCACACATATCTTTCCGAAATATTTAAAAATTCAAGGATGCAATAATGTACCTTGGCAAATATTTTTTCAAAATTAATTTTCATTGATTTATTATTAATAAGATCATAGACAAATTTCAGATATTAAAAATGAGCGAACCTAGCCCTTAACATAATTTATTAAAATAATTTAAGACAAGATAAGTCAATAAAGCGACTGTGCTTGAACAACGGGACTAGAGAGGTGCCTCACACCTTCCTCTCGGTCAACAGAATTCCTTACCTGGTCTTCTATTTTCATTGACCAATAAAAAGAGTCATTTCCTTTTTATTAGGGATTCAAAAAGGTGACTTGGAACACCATAACTCAATTCTAAGTGGCGACTCTGTAAATTAAATTAATCCCTATTCAAAACCATCACTTTAATTGAAAAAACCCTTTGACTCGATCATCTCGAGCGAAAAAAGGGGTGTGAAATCTCTGGCTACTCTGCTAGGGAGTAATAAGAATTCTAGCTTTTTATATTGACTTATACTTTCTTTAATTATTATTTATTTTGTGTTTGTTGGCCTTATGTGCTACTTGTCGCTCATTTACCGCTTTGATATTGATTGAACTATATTATATATTATCTTCTCTTGCGGACCCCCTCTGAGTCTCTGAAATAGGATAAAAGGAATGCAACATATGTATTCTACTTTCTTTTTGAGATAGTCGGAGTGTCAAGGCACCTGGTGAAGGATTATAGTCACACATGTTAGGCGGAGTTTGGATCGACAACGAAGGCAGTGTTGCCCTGCTACCGACTAAGTTATCCCTCCCCGGCTCGAGTGTCCGCTCGGGTAAGCCAGTCTAGATACATATCCCTATTAGGCTTAATCTTAGAAGAACTGAAAACTCAGAATCTGGTTATCCCTATTAGGTGTGCCGCTTTATTTGCATCATATGCATTTGACTTAGCAGGACTCGGCACAGGGGCCGGGTCTGTCTAGGACAGGTGACCTACTTTATAAAGACCAACATGTGCATCCTTCGTATTCTTTGACATTTGTTTGGAAGGTTGTTTGTTTGTTGACCGGCTTTAGGCAACTTGAAAATGCAAGAGATTAAATTATCCACATTTAGTGAATTTTTTTTAAAAAAGAAAAAATTTATTGTTAAAAGAAAGGAAAATTTTTAGTAACATAGTTTTATGGTTTTCATGAACTACGATGGTCTGATTCGCACTCTTTAGTGGGATACGTAGGAGGTCCTTCCCAGGATACGACCCTATCTTTTAAAAATTATTCATAGATTTATTGGAGAATATTTTTAAAAATATGATTACTTTCATAATTATTTTTCTTATTCACAAATTCAATTTATATATATATATATATATATATATATAATAGCCTAGAATCTTTAGGGATCATGAGGCTAAGTTTTACAAAATAAAAAATATATATATATAAATCTCAATAGCCCTGAATCTTTAGGGAACATGAGGCTAAGTTTTTACAAAAAATATAAATAAAACTTAATAGCCCTGAACCTTTAGGGGTTTTGAGGCTGAGTTTTGTATGACATAATTTTCAAGAACTACGCAACCTGATTCTCATCTTAGTAAGATCGTAGGCAGTTCTCAATAGATTCAGTGATCTTAAAAAAATGATTGTCTTTCCTTCTAAATAAAAAAAATGCAAAAATAATTTTTTTTTATAAATTCAAAATAAAATTAATTAATTGTTTCTCTTTATTCAAATAATTAAAAAAAGGGATATGTTTCTTTGTATTTCTAATTTTTCTGAACTAAGCAAGATCTGATTTATGTCCTGACGTGATACGTAGGCAACCCTCCAAAGGGTTCGATGATAACTTTTTGAAAAGTGTGCCTTAAAAAAGTCGGGATGAAACACAAAACCTTCCATGATAGGTTGGAGAATGCATATAGAAACATAATAGACAATGTGGCATTATAATGTATTGAATATGCAACACTCACCCGTTTGCTACTTGGTCACAGAAAGATAAAGTAGTTGGTGGTTGGTTTGTGATTTAAACTGGCATCACATCCGTACAACACCAGATACAAGGGAAAAGAATGACCAGCAAATAGGGTGTAGGGTCTGACAGTGAGGAGGAGCAAAATTAGTTGATTTCGCAAGAATTAGCATCAATGGAAGAGATTAAGTTATTGAAAAAAAAGATGACGAAAATATACCAAGCTTGGTTGAATGGACAAGCCCCACCTTCCTCAATCCATGGACTTTCAAATACAAATGATCCAAATCCCACCCAAGCTCAAACTGGCGATCCATTTTACCCACCAGAATTCGTCCCATTTCTTAACGTGTCTGGCGTTGCTGGTATTTCTACCATGCATCCACTAAATTTATTTGTCACAAATAACCCATTTTTCACTTCTGTAGCACCAGATACTGTAGGCCTTCAATCAACGACACATAAGAATATGGAGGAACCAAGTTATGATCCGTTATATTCTCCTGAAATGACTTTCAAACCTCAAAATCCACAATATCATACTCATCAACACAATTCTCCTATCATGATTGAGAAGATTGTTAAGAATGAGGAACAAAAAGAGATGGATAGGAAAGTAAGAAGCTTAGAGCAGAGTATGATAAATATGCAAGGATTAGGAGGACCAAAACGTGTTTCATACAAAGATTTGTGTATGTTTTCGGATGTCCATTTGTCGTTAGGGTTTAAAATGCCCAAATTTGACAAGTACAAAGGGAACGGTGATCCAGTGGCACACTTGAAGAATTATTATAACCAATTAAGAGGTGCCGAAGGTAAAGAAGAATTACTCATGGCTTATTTCGGTGAGTTGCGATGACTTGGCCAATGAATTTGTGCAATAATTTCAGTACAATGTCGAGCTGATTCCTAATGAGAAATCCCTGACTAATATGAAGAAGAAAAACAATGAAAATTTCAGAGAGTATGCAATTAGATGGCGTAACAAGCGGCTAGAGTAAAACCGCTAATGAAAGAAAGCAAGATAGTGGAGGTGTTTATTCAAGTGTAGAATAAAACATATTATCAATATTTGTTACCTGCATTAGGCAAGCCATTTATTGAGGTCCTCAAAATGGGAGAGATGATAAAGAATGGAATTAAGTCTGGTTGCATTATGAGTTTTGCAACATTAAAAGCAACTACTCAAGCAATTAAAAAAGGTTCAGGAAGTGTTGGGGAGAAGAAGAATGAGGAAGATGTATCTACTATTGTAGTTGGACAGTGGGAGCGGTCAAGAAGACCACATCGTCGTTGCTCTCAGGCTCAAGCCCAAGTTCATGCCCAAGCTCCACATAATCACCTCCAAAGTCCATTATACTCCAATCCCCCACCTTCATATCTAATGTATAATGCACAACCATATGTTCAACCCCCATCTTACCTATAATGGGACACACCAACTCCTCATAGTCATTCTCCAATTCCACAAATATACCAAAGCCCTTCTAGGCCCAATTTTCAAACCAAACTAAATAATGAAATGAGGCAGAAGTCGAGAGATAGCTTCACACTAATTGGAGAGTCATATACTAGTTTATTTCAGAGATTGGTATATGAGGGCATGATTACTCCTCTCCTTGGGCACACTCTTAATCCCTATTCAAGAAATTTTGATCCTAATATACGATATGCGTATCATTCTGATGCTCAAGGTCATAATGTTGAAGATCGTCGAGCTTTAAAAAGAGAAATTGAAAAGATGATTCAAGATAGATCAATTATGATGCAGAACATTGACAATGAGGAAAGCTCTAGTCATGCTGGTATACAAATTGGTGTCTAAGAGGTTAAGCTCAACAATTGGGAAGTCACTCCTCACCCTGCTAGGAAGAGGTCTAGTAGTTTGTTTTGTTTTGTTTGTTGTTACCCGAATTATTTTAGGGTTGTAGTTTAGGACCTATCTTGTCTGATTTTCTTATCATTTTTGTTCAAACCCTTCTATCTTTCTGTCAACAAAATGTGTGTCCCTTTTGTTTTTTTTATTTCTTAATATATATCATCTTTTTTTTTCAATATGGTGATTCTGGTAATATGATAAACATGTTGAATTTTAAGCCAGATCTTAAAACACAATCTAATACTGAAGCATTCGATCAAGAACCTAGAGTTGAAAAAAATATGTAAGAAAAATAAGTAAAGTGTTGAGATGTTTTGAGGACCTAGTTACATCCTCACTTGAATATTTTGAGGCAATCACTTTGCGAATAAAGAATGACTTGATCTTCAATGATAAGGTTCAACTCAAGCATTTTTAATGAGATCAACCAGAGGATATATAGTTTCTATTATCAGAAGAAGCAAAAGGAAGTTAGCTAAAAAACAAGAAGTCATCTGTTGTGAGAAAAGTACAATACAAGTAGACATATATGATTTACAAGTTTAAAAGAAGTGACACACGTGCATGTGCTTAGTCATGATCAATATTGAAAAGATGCGTATGATTTTCATGTTCCATTCCTAGATTGCATGTTATGTACTTGCATTTTTAAGGATTGATATAACGAAGGCATTTCATTCTGCTATCCAAATGTTGTGTCATACTTTGTTATCCCTTTTGAGCTTTTGTTTTATTTCTTTTATATCCCTCTTTTAGAATCAAAATAGAGTCTGCAAAAACAAGTGTCAAGAAAAAATAGAGTCAGAAAAGTGTCAAGAAAAAAAAGAATAGAGCCAGAAAAGTATCAAGAAAAATGAAGTTGGGAAAAATATCTCTCTCAAAAAAAAAAAAAGAAGAAGAAGAAAAAGAGAGAAAAGTCAAGAAAAAGAAAAAAAAAGAAAATCAAGCAAAAGACCAAGTTGTCTGAACTACGTTTGACCTGATTCTTGCTATGACAAGATACGTAGGTAGCCCTACTCTGGGGTTCGGTCCAACCAAAAGAAAATTCAAATTACCCAGAAGGAAATAAAACTGGGGAAAAATTTATTTCTTTAAAAGAGTCGATTTCAAAAGTTATGTTTCACCCAATATTATGTAAATTTTTTAGCCTCGTGCCTCCCTTTATTTCTAACCTTTTCCAAAAGCCAAGTTATAATCAAAGAAAGACCTTCAGATCGATCTTTGAGAATGTCAAGTCTAAACATGTTATGGGTGTATGATCTTTCGTATATTGGGCATTATTTTCAAAAAAAATGAATGAAAAAAATGAATGAGTAAAAATGAGAGAGTCTTATTGGCGAAAACCCTTTTAGGCACCATAAGACGCCAATGAATTGAGAAAGAAATAAAAATGAGATAGTCGTTGGTAAAAACCCATTGAGGTACCACTAGCCGAAGGAGGATTGTGATCTAGAGGGAGCATATTCAAGATTGATTTCTTTTCAAACTCAATAAGTTGACAAGAGTTGTAATAATTAGTGTGGGTAGATCAAGTTTTTTAATTCAAAATACATGTCATGATTGCTGGAATCGGCTACCACACCTAAATAAGTTTTCTTCTATCATTTTTTTTAAAAGATGCCTATTTTTTTTTTCTTTTATTTTTCTATTTTTGATCTTTTGGTATCTTTATCATCAAATAAAAATTATTGTCATTTTTTTGTATCTCTGAGTCGAGTCCGTGTCATAACAAGTGTGAAAAGATTTCAAAACTGGCTACTAGCTTCTTCAATTACACAAAGCAAGATAAAAAGCCAACACATGAAAGAGACATGATTGTGAGCTGAAATAAGGCATGCAGAAAATTTTTATCAACAGACGAGTCTGGAAACTCATGGAAATACCAAGGTTTAAAGGGTTTATTTGAGGAGCATGACAAAGAAAAGATACTGTGTTTGTTTCAGAGTCATTTCTAATAATCTGAGTTTGGTTCAATGATTCAGCAAGTCAGTGACAGATGCTAATAGTTGGAAGCAAGGTTAAATATGACGAGAGCAAGAGTGATTGTCATGGAAGCTAAATCCACAAATCTGCCACCATGTTTTTGAACTCACAAGTTTTCTTTAATGAAACAGGAAACATGTTACCTTCAGATTAAGGACTTCAGAGCATAAATATCAAGGGCTGCAATGCCTTCACATATGCAGGAATCAATGTTGCTGCACAGGTTTGATAATCAAATTATGGTTAAAATTCAATCCCTAGGAGATTTACTTCCTAATCTGAATAAGTCAGTTTTCATTTGTTAGGTGAAGTACTTTCTAACTTGAATATTCACTCCTAAAAGACGCACTTTCTAGTCGAGTCATTTCATTTAACCCCTAAGAGACGCACTTTCTAGTCTGAATAAGTCAGTTCTTATGTGTTAGGTGAAGCACTTTCTAACTTGAACATTCACTCCTAGAAAACGTACCTTTTAGTCGAGTCATTTCCCCCTTGATTTCTATAAGACGTATTTTTTAGTGGAGTCACTCCTCGTGATTCCTATAAGATGTACCTTTTAGTCTAGTCATCGCCTTGATTCCTGTAAGATGAACCTTTTAGTCGAGTTATCCCTTTGATTCCTATAAGAAGTACCTTTTAGTCGAGTCATACCCTTTGATTCCTATAAGACGAACCTTTTAGTCAAGTTTATCCTTGTGATTCCTATAATACGTACCTCTTAGTCAAGTCATCCCCTGGATTTTTATAAGATGTACCTTTTAGTCGAGTCATTACCCTTGATTCCTATAAAACGTACATTTTAGTCGAGTTATTTCTCTTGATTCATATAAGACGTACCTTTTAGTCGAGTCATTACCCTTGATTCCTATAAGATGAACCTTTTAGTCAAGTCACTCCTCGTAATTCCTATAAGATGTACCTTTTAGTCGAGTCATCCCCTTGATTCCTATAAGACGAACCTTTTAGTAGAGTCACTCCCCGTGATTCCTATAAGATGAACCTTTTAGTCGAGCTACTCCTCATGATTCTTATAAGACGCACCTTTTAGTTGAGTCATCCCCTTGATTCCTATAAGACGAACCTTTTAGTCGAGTTACTTCCAGTGATTCCTATAAGACGTACCTTTTAGTTGAGTCACTCCTTTGATTTCTATAAGACATACCTTTTAGTCGAGTCATCCCCTTGATTCCTATAAGATATACCTTTTAATCGAGTCATTCCCCTTGATTCCTATAAGACGTACCTTTTAGTCGAGTCATTCCCCTTGATTCCTATAAGACGTACCTTTTAGTCCATTCATTTCTCTTGATTCCTATAAGACGTACCTTTTAGTCGAGTCATTCCTCTTGATTCCTATAAGAAGTTAGTCAAGTCATTTCTAAGTACAAACTGGGGCAAATATTCTGTTCGTGTTTATTGAATTTTACTTTTTGCTTAGGACCTTCCTGAAGAATAAAAATTTGTTTTACGCTCAGGACCCTCCTAAAGAATCGGATTCTATTTTTCTATTTTACCATTAACTTTGAGTCCAAGAGCCCACCTGAAGAACAGGGTGAAGAAAAGCAAATCAAGAGCCCGTTTGAAGAATAGGGTGAACATTATCAATTGCAAGTTCAGGAGCCCACCTGAAGAATAGGATGAAGATTTTCAAGTCCAAGCCAGAAAAAAATCTGAAGAATAAACCAATTGTCAAGTTCCCTTCTAATGCCAAAAGCCAACGAGCAGGAATATTTCGCGTATCAATTTCAACTCAGAATAATGATTATCTCACCATTTGAGACGTCATGAAGATTCAAGTCAAAATTAAAAAAAAATGCATAGATAGGATCTTTCACTTGTATCTTTGTTAAATTTTTGTAATTTTATTTTTGTTATTCATTTGGATGTAAAAGCAGAAGCCACAAACCAGAAACTCGATGGAACTTGACTCAATCTCTAGCTCATTGTCCCCCCATTTTGCCTTTTTGAACTACTCGTGATCTGATTTCCTTATAACCCAGGATAGGTAGGCGATCCAAAATCAGGACTCGATCACATCTTTTATTTTATTATATTTTATTTTATCTTCACTTTTTCAATAATAGGAGGATCAAAAATCATATTTTGTCTACTTCTTTGTATGAAAACTCTTTGAGATTTCAAACAAAGAGGAGCAAAATGTAGACACGTGATTTTTGACCCTCCCAAAGCGTAATATATATATTTTTTGATATTATATTTGATCTGATATTATTTTAATTCTTATTTTATTTTTAATAAATTTTTAATTAAAAAATAAATAACTAAATGAAGTTAATTTTGGGATATTATTTTATTTTATTCCATTAAAAAATAATACAAAAATTTTAAAAAATTTGTTTCTTTTAAAATAAATAAGTTAGTATTTTTAGTACTATCTTAATTATATTTATTATTGGCTATTTTTAAATTTTTATTGTATTTTTCTTAAATATAAAATTAATTAGTTATTATTATATTATTTTTATTGTTGTAATTATTATTATTTTATTTTTATTTGTTATATTTAGTATCTTCTTTAGAAAAAAAATACAAAATAATAATAATATTATTTTCAAAATTTAAAATCCCCCTCCCTTATCAGATTGTAACTGTTCCCCCTAAAAGACACTGTATTTAAGGACTCTACAACATCAAAAAAAGATATACATACTTTTCCTACACATTATTCTATCATCAGACACTACAACATCAAAAACTAGAGATCTATCAGACACCTAAAGATTATCAAAAACCAGAGACAAAAACACAGAGTAAAAAAAAAGAAGAGATCAGGAAAAGAGAGGAAAAAAAGTATTGAATCTCAGTTCCATATTTTCATTTGAGTTTCGATTTCGGTGATGATTTCTTGTTTCATCACAAGTTTTATTCAATCATGAATTATTTATTTTTGTAAACTTTATTATGAACAAGCATGAATGAAAATATGTAAATAATATCAATGCATGATTTAGTACGTATGCATGTTTGATTACATAAATCTTTTATATCACATATTATATTATAACTGTTTATATATTCGTTTCGTAGATATATTGAAATTAAAATACTGTATGTTAATTTTGTCAAATTTTTAAAGAAGAATCACAAAGAAGAAAAGAAAATAGGTACACAAACACACTTCACTGAAATTAAAAAACCACACCATAAATTGACATACACAGACACCACCGTTTCTTTTGTTCCAAGAAAATATCGAAGAGATTTAAATAAATATGAGATAATATCTATTTATTATTAGTTAAATGATAACACAAACAATTTAATCTTAATTTTTTTTGGTAACCTTAATAATATTAATTTCATGTGATTTTTATGTAATGTGACTATTAAAATATTAATTCCAGATAGTTTTAGGATTTTTTTTAAAATTTTTTTTTATTAGAACTAATCTTAATGCCCTTATATGGTAATGTCTTTGTCACTTATCAACTCTTAATTAAAATATGGTATTAACTTGAACTTATTAATTTTTAAAATAGTTGTTTTCACTTAGATTTATGTATCTTTTGTTTTGGGTTGCTTATTTTCTTCATTAATTTATTTTTTAAATTAGATTACTGGGTTTTTTGTGTTTAATTTATCTAATAAAAATATAATTTGAGTTATTAAAAATTAAAAAAAAAAAAGATTAAATTTTGAAGATAATATTTAGTATAATATGGATAGATTTGTGTATTTTATTTTATTTTTATTTTTATTTTTTATTATTTTTATTTATTATTATTAATAAAACTTTATAATTTGTTGTTAATTAATTAATTGCTTTAAATGAATATTAATTTGGTCTATCTTTAAGGTTGAATAGCATTTTGAGTATACAAACTAACGTCTTTAACGCTAGGTAATTTTTAGACACATTTTAAAATATGTCTCAATTTAGAATGCGGCACACGCATCTTTCAGAAATATTTAAAAATTCAAGGATGCAATAATGCACCTTGGCAAATATTTTTTCAAAATTAATTTTCATTGATTTATTTAATATAAGATCATAGACAAATTTCAGATATTAAAAATTAGCGAACCTAGCCCTTAACATAATTTATTAAAATAATTTAAGACAAGATAAGTCAATAAAGCGACCATACTTGAACCAAGGGACTCGAGGGGTGCCTCACACCTTCCTCTCGGTCAATAAAATTTCTTATCCGGTCTTCTATTTTCACAGACGAATAAAAAGAGTCATTTTCTTTTGATTAGGGATTCAAAAAGGTGACTTGGAACACCATAACTCAATTTCAAGTGGCGACTCTGTAAATTAAATTAATACCTATTCAAAACCATCACTTTAATTGGAAAAACCCTTCGACTCAATCATCTCGAGGGAAAAAAGAGGTGTGATAATATCAATATCATTATTACTTCAATAACATGACATTACACAACGGTCAGTATAATAGTCATAAGTTGAAGGATCATAATCTAAAATAAGAAAGCGGTCATAACGATGTCCAAAACCATAAAAAATATTTTCTAGAGTAATTCTTAACTAAAAAACAAATGAAAACCAACATCTAAAAGAACAGACACAGAGACTAAGTTTTGTTAAATTTTTGGAGATATAGGACGTCATTCAATATTAAAGACTGACCTCCACGCAAATCTACTTTGCAAGTTGACTTCAAGTCTTGCATTATTTCCTACATAGATCCACCTTGATCTAGGTGAAACTCGACAAAACTCCACAAATGCTTCTCAATCTCGACTTACATGCTCGGTGGCTCCTGAGTCTACAATACACATAGGATAAGATTCAATCAAAAAAGCAACGCTAGAAACATATGTAGCACTTAGGGATACTTTTAGAAATGCTACCTTTTTCTCCTCAGGACATTCACGAGCAAAATGCTCTAGAACTTGGTAGTTATAGCACTTCATATTTCTCTTATCTTTCTTATTGAAAAACTTTTTTTCCTTCTTGGAATTTGGCTTGTTCTTTTTCTCGGATGGTCCTTCTTCGGTCTTTTTACCCTTCCTGTTCTTTCTGCACTTTTTCGTACACTTGAATCCTGAAGATTTCTTACCACCTTATTCTGTCATAAAGGCATTAGAAGCAGCTTTAGCAGAACCAAGCCGCTCATCTTTAAGTTCAACATGACGGGCGTTGTTATTGTGGGTTAAGTTGACCTTCAAGTGTTCCCAACTATTGGGAAGAGATCAGATCACTGCCTGAACCTGCTGCTTATCTGAGAGAACATGACCAACACTTTTGAACTGAGCTATCATATTAGACATCACCCTAAGGTGTTGTTTGATATTCTAATCAAGATGTTTCTTGTAAGTGTTAAACTTGATAGTTAGTTGTCTGAGGCGAGTGATTGAAGTGCCCCATATATTCCTCATAAGTGTGCCCAGGTGGCATTGTCAGTAAGAAATTTCTCACACTCATATATGAGGTCATCAACCACAGAACTTTCAATGATTCCACGTACAATAGAATCAGCCTTTTCTCGAGCCTTATAAGCTTCAAGGTCTCTTTTATGTTGTGTAGTGTTACCCTCTTCTGGTATACATAAGACGTGGTTAATACCTTTAAGAGCATTTTGCTCTTCCAGCAGATACCACATTTTATGACTCCAAATGTTGTAGTTGTCTTCATTTTGTTTTTCTCCTTTGTTCAAGTCAGGAATTATGGTTTTGATGCCATGTCTATTATTAAGAGATAATCATGGAAGTATTTTATCAATTATACATGCAAATTATACATTTAAGTAAATTATTTCACATAAAGGTTTCATGTTTAGTGTAAAATCAAAAGGACACTTAATAATCCAATCATCATATACGAACTAAACACTTGACAAAAATTAGAAATTATTTTCTTAATGTGTATAAAGATGATAGCTTTCAATTAAGTTGTTTTAAACTCAAATAAATGAATGAAATTCATATAAAAGGAGATAAACAACTTAATACTTATATAATCTTATTTTTCTGACTAAGAAACAGGGCGGGGCAGTCCACATAGGAGACCCATGACCCATAATCCAACAGTTGTAAATAATTTTTTCAATCTAGTAGTCACATTTGCAACCTTCATGATCATATACTTTTAATGGTGCAAAATCTGATCCACACGACGAGTTAGTGTTGCGATGTCAAGTTGTAGTTCTTGAATTTGATTTTGAGTTGGATTCTGATTTTGTGAAGCTATATTGAAAGGATACACAAAGACAGTGTTGTTGGTATAGGGATTGGTTAGAGTCGTTGTAGAATTGCACAAATATAAAAAAGAAATAAAAATCTCAAATATTGATAAATAAACATAATCATAGTTGGATAAATAAAATAATGAACACTCTTATTCATACCCTTAGCAAACAATTGTAGTTTTGTAGTTGAAATTCTCCTAAAGATATGATATTAAGCATCAACATCATAATAGGCTTTATATAGACTTTCAAAACAAAGTTTATGTTAGGGGGTAAAGCATATCACACCTAACCAATTTCATTAGGTTGAGCGCATTGAAAATATAAAAATAAATTTATTATTCTAAATGTCTACATTGACTACTAAGAAGACAAAAAAGAAAGAGTAATTCAGAAAGAAGAAACAATTATTTTCCCTCTATATCTATTTCAAATGTCTAATGAGAATCCTCAAAAATAATTTAGAAGAAACTTTTGAAATTATTTTGGACGTCAAAATTAAAAAATAAATTCACATCAAAGAGACCAAATGTTTGAATTTTCAAAAAATTACTACAAAATTAACTTAAATTATTTTGGATTATTTTTTAATAACCTTTTACTATTTATGATCCTTTAGAACATAAAAAGACTGATTAATTTTCATTATTAAAGCAAATGTTTGAATTTTTAATTTTCCTTTATTAAAACTTGAAAATTGTTTAGAGTTCATTTTTTAAGAAAATTTTAATCTTCTAAACTAAATATTAATTACCATACAAGAACTCAAATGTTTGTATAAAAGTGGAGGGAAATTATTTCATTTTGTTGTTCAAAAATAAAAATAAAAATAACAAAAATTATGATACCTGAAATTGAATTTAAAATAATGCACTTATTAAAAAAAGAACTAAATATATTGGAGAAAAAATTATTTGCATGGCATAAAAGGACTTTTTTAAAAAAAACCATTTGTTTTACTGTTAGGCTTGTTCGACTAAGTTACGAAAGTTGAGGGTTCGAATCTAGTTTGTGTTGTTGAGAGAAATAAAGCCATTTATTGTTGTTATTCTCTTTGATTTACTCCAATCTTGTTTCAGTCTTTGCTCTTATTGTATTAATTATGCATCGTGAAGTGTATTTTGATAAAATTTAATTTATTTCTTTTAAAATAACAAAAATACAATAATTTCTTAAATGCTTTGTCTCTGGAATAACTAAAAATTTATTTACTTCACTTATTTTCAAAATTTTTATACTCTTCTATTTAAAGCAATAGAAGATTATTCATAGAAGAACAATTGCAAGTGAAAATGAGCAACCAACAAAATAATCCTAGCACTTCCAACTCTCAAGGCTCTTCCAACACTCAAGGCTCCCTCAGTGTCCAAGGCTTTTTACCCCTTATACTTTTATGCTTCCGTGAGTCTGCTCCTATCGTTGTATTCTTAACTTAGTCAAGTCATACAAATTGATGCCTTAACTCGACGTATGGATAGTTTTGGCCGTAAAAAGGACTTGCTTATTAGTTACATGGAAATAATAATGGATAAAATAATGAAGTCGCTTCTAGGAATTTTCCTTCCACCTTGTCCATCTAAGAAAAAATTATAAACTTTTAATGTCCATATGTTTTTTATGTTTTTACGTTAACTAGTCTTATTAATTAAATGGGGTCTTTTATTTCATTGTTATTTGTTCCATCAAATAGCTAAATATAAATCTGTTGAAAATTTTATGAGTGAAGCAAAAATTTCAGAAAATGCAATCCAACTATTTCATTTCATAAACTTCAAAATAAGAGAACATCAAGAACTTAGTCATACATAATGATAATAATATGGAAAACAAAGACAACGCAAGGAGATAACTCTTCTAAATGACAGTAAAAACAACATAAGAATGTTCTAAGTTCACGAAAATGGTGGTGTCGAACTTGAAGGAGAAACAACATCATCAAGATCCACTTCAAAGTAATCATACAATCTTCTTAAAATTAATTTCTTCCTCTTCCCCACAATATTAAGTTGATTGCACAGCAACCTCAAATGATCTTCTTTTCTTTTCAATTTTTTCTCCATATAATTAATTTTTCTTATTTATTCTCGATCATCTTGTATAGCACCATAAATCTCTTCAGTGTGTCAAAGTAGGGTTTGAACTTTTTTCTAATAAGATGATTTAATAAAAAAAATAGTATGTATATAAGTAAATAAATAACAATAGGAAATGAAGAAATAGATAGCTAATTCCAAGTCATACGTTCATATCTTGAGGGATAACAACTCAAATATTTTCCTTGGCTCTGATCGGAATAAATAAATATCAGGTTTAAATAGGAAAGAAGACGAATTATTTTTGCATTCTTTAGATAACTAATGACGAATTTAAATCAAGCACTCCTAATCAATACTAGTTAATGGAGTGTCTTGAAAAGTGAAAATTAATTCATCCCCCTAATGTAATAAATGTTCCTGCTATTATTTTGAAAATATTTTTGAGAAAAAAAATTATTTTAAAAATAAAAATTAAATTAAAAATTAATTTTCATGCTACACATGAAGTTTGGCTAAAAAGTCACGAAGGAATTGATTATCAAAAGATTCATAAATATAATATGTCTCATAAACCTAAAAAAATATAAATTAAACCCGAAAATAATCAAAATAATTTTGTTTAACGCAACTAACTAGACTCGATCTCAGAACTTTCGACCTCTATACTTGACACTTGACCATACTTGCTATAATATTTTTGAGCTTTCAAGAATATAAAATGTCTCCTCAAATCAGTCATTGTTTTGCTTCAATCTACTTGGGATCACCTAATTCAAGGGGTTAATTAGTCACTTCTATGTTTGATTTTCTCATTTCAATCTTATAGAATGTTTGATCATAAATAAAAAATATTACAAAACAATACACAATAAAATGTCTAAGAGAAATGTACTTTTAAATAAATTTTATTAGTTTTGCAAAAGGTTGTTGTTTTATTAGAATAATCGTGATAAATTTCATTTGTCTGATTAAGTAAAGTAATGTGGATTATATTAAGTTTACTATATTAATAAAATTAATTCTATAAACATAATCGTTTACACTCAACTCAGTGATTTACACTCAACCACTAGACCACTCCAATTGGCTGGAACAAAAATTAATTGTCATCAAATAAATCAATCATTTTTATAAATATGGAGGAAATTACTTTAATCTGACGTTCAGAAAAATAAAGGAATTCTTATCAAAAATTAATTTATTTTCACTTTTTTTCAAAATAAAAAAAAACTTTTGCTCTTTCATTTAAACAATCTATATAAGAACAACCATATAAGCAATCTGTAATTGCAAACTAAAAAATGAGCAACATGGCAGATATTTTCGACACTTCCAACACTCGAAACTCTACCAGCACCTCTAGTCTGTCCAACTTACATGACACTTTCTATCTTTAAGGGTTTTTCAATTCTTCTAGCTCTTCTAGCGTTAAAGACTCTTTCAATCCTCAACACTATTATGATCCTGTGATTCCACTTCTTGCATTGTATACTCAGGTTCATCACACAAAATAGAGGTTGATTCCTTTATTCGATGCATGAAAAATTTGGGTCGTAAGTAGGATGTCATGATCATGTACATGAAAAAATAATGGATAAAATTATAATTCCACCTCCGAGATTTCCTTCCCGCCTACAAGTTCCTCCTTCTCACCCCGCCCTCTCAAGAGAAAATAGATATTTTTCAAAGAAGTTTTTTTATATTTTTATATTAGTTTAAGTTTGTCTTATTAATGAAATAGAGCATTTTGTTTCACCTTTATTTTATGATTGATATAAGAAATGATAAGTCATTTATATTTTCCATTAAAGAACTGAACATTACTTAAAAGAAAATTTTGCAAATTGCAAAACTTGCAAAAGATGACATACATTAAAAAGTCTGTACATAATATCAAAAACACAAACAACATGAAAAACAGATGTTCCAACTTCACATAAGTAGTGGTGGTGAACTTGGAGTAGAAACAATATTATCAGAATCCATGAAAAGTAATCATAGACTTGCATTAACAGCAATTTCAACCCCTCTCCCGCAACATTGAGTTGATTCCTCAAGGACCCTAGACGATCCTTCGTCTTTTTTTAAAAAAAATTCTAGATCATCAATTTTTTTTGCATATTTGTGTTGTATCATCTTGCATACCATCATAAATTTCCTTAGTGTGCTGAAGTAAGGTGTTTAGTTTTCGCCTAATAACAAATAAAAAACGTTGACGCATAAATACATAACTGTTAGGGACGCAAAAAGTAGATAATAATTTTAATTCATACCTTTATATCTTTAGCAATAGGAACAGGAATATATTTCATTGGTTTGATGAGATTAACTACATTATTCCTATCAGGTTACAGTTTAAATAAAAAGATTAAGTATGAACAGTAGGAATTAATGCTTAATTTAGGACGAGCATGCCTAATCGATGCTAGCTAACTCGTCTTGGAAAGTCAAAACCTACTTTAATCTATAAAAATACTACACTAATGAATAATAAAATATTCAAATTCCCCTCTAATGCACCAAATGTTCCCTCGATAATTTAATAAAAAATTTTATATTATTTTGTAAAAAAGCCTTTATTCCTACTTATTGGTGTATATCTAAAGAGGATCTAAAAAGGAAATAAGTAATTTTTTTTATACAAATAATTGATGTTTTCATTGAGAATTAATTTTATTGAAGGCCATAATTTCTTAAAATATCAAACATGGTAAGTAAAAAATTAAATTTCAGTCAAATATATTAAATTAGATTAAGAGGACTAATATCTTTTTTTTATTCAAACGATTGAAGTTTTGTACAATGAGAATTAATTTTTTGAAGAAACAAAGTTTCTTAAAAACTCAAATATGCTAAGTAACTATTTAAATTTCAGTCAAATATTATTTTAATGAGAATAAATTTTCTCTAAGGCCAAATTTTTTCTTAAAAATTCCAACATGATATATTTCAAATAATTAATTTCAATTTTTTTTCTTAAATTATTATTTTATATTTGACGCAGGGGTGTTCAACTGCTTCAACAAAAAATGTGCAACTGTTCTTGTGGATAGACTTAGATTCATTAAGAATCTTATTAATCTTAAAACTAGTTTCTATTGACTTTTTTAGTTAATTTAATGTAACATTTGAATGTTAAGATTGTACTAATTTGAGAATCACTTATATGCTTCTATAAAATGCCTTTTTGCTCCATTTACAGCTAAAAGAAAGATTGAAATATCTTTTTAAGACCTTTTGAATTCTTTCTTAGCCTTTTTTGGTTGTTTCACAGTTTTTTTTTCATTAATGCTCTTTTAATATTTTTTTTAATAGATTAACTCAAATGATTCAGTATATACACAAAAAAAAAAATTAATTGTTAATTTCTTAAGAAAAACAAATTGAAGCATTCAAAGTAGATAAATAAAGACAAGTATGCAAAGTAATTCTTAAACTTTTAGTTAACAAATATAATATCATAACTCATCAAGATCTAAGTCATCAGAGTCGATCTTAAAGTGATGAAACAAGCTGCGTAACAAAGTCTCGACCATGAGAAGCTTATTAGTTAATTTTCTATGGCCTTTCTCAAGCATGAACATAGTGTTTTCAAAGGTATAGAGGCGTGTGTTGGTGTCCTCACTTCTCTCTCGAATACCATTGTAACGATCAACATTTTGATAAAATATGTGAAATATATTTTTCTATGTTATTTGACTATTTTACCCCTTCTCATAGTTGTATTATGGTATTTCTGGGCTGTGTGAGTGATTAGCATAGTTTTTAATGTATTTTGGTACCATTTATGCGATATTGTGATTTTTGATGGCTTCGAGAGCCTTAATTTAGACTTATGGGAATATCTTTTGATCCTTGTAATGGATGGTTGAACGGGCTGCGCCAGCAGCTCCGTAATATCAATTTTAGAATAGGTAGACCTTGGTTCGAGTCCTGATGCACCCAAGCTTATTTCTACCTATTAGTCGGAAAGTTAGAAAATTGGAAATATGGGTGTGGGAATGACATAGATCTAACTATAAAAGCTGAAAATAGATTAAAAGAAGAGGAGATAAAGTAGAGATAATGACACTAGATGCAAGACAACACACGGATTCAACACAAACACAAGAGAAATTGCATAAAAGAAAACATAGTTAGTAAGACATAACAATTACAATGCCTAAGGAACTAAGGTGTGTATCAAACACCAAAACCCACTTAAGCTTGGAATTGGAACACCACAATCTTAGGTTGACACAAAAAGGACTCAAGCCACCTCAAGCACCAACCTTTCTAAGCCGAATTGTCAACCAAAGTAATTCCATACTCTAGCTAACCGTAGTTTTTGTTTCAACTCCTAATGCGAAGAAAGAAGACTACAAAATGAGTTCACTCAATATTCATCAATAAGCTAATGAAAAATAGTAGCCTAATTGCCTATTTATAGTTATTATAATCAAAGACAAAAATGCCCTTAATGAGCTTAGGAAATAGACACCTCTTGAGTGTAGCTTTTTGAGTGTAAAAAGACCACTATGCCCTTTAAGTGAGGCGCCCTTGGAGTGTAGGATCCCTTCTCCTCTCTTCAACTTATACCAAGGCTTTGAAATAGTTCCAAAAGGTCTTCACCCACTTTGTAAATCTGAGCTTGGTCCTTTGAGAAGATCTTGTACTCTTTGTACTCATATTATCCTCTCTATCTTAAAAGGAATTTGACCTCAAATTCACACCTTGCAAAACCAAAGAGAGGAAAAACAAGCACGCAATCCTCATGGTATAAGGGTTAACATTAGTACCATAAATATCATCAAGCCAAGGTTGTTCACACTTGAAATATGTAACACCCCGTATTCAAGTACGTGTATTGGTGTATTCAAGTACGTGTATTGGTTTTATTTATACAGAATTATTTTTTTTATTTTATTTATACCAGAATTTGCCCATCGATGGATCCATGCGAAGGTTATTGAATAAGCTTTCCAACGATATAAAGATTTTCAAAAACGGATAGGTATCGAATATAATCAAGCACGTTCAAAACTATAAAACGGTGGCTGGGATATTTGGAAATAGTAAATGTGCAAGAAAATTTCCTGCACACAAACTACTGAGGCCAGCCAAATTTTTGGATCAACTTCGAATGATCATAACTCCCTTAGTATAATGAACTGGGAGAGCTTCAACCTATGAAAATAAATATCTTTGAGTCTTATTTCCAATGCAATTGGTTTCATCTAAATCCAACGTCTGATAAGGAGTTATACTCGTTTTACTTCAGCCTATCAAAACAGATTTTTAGGGTCAACTTCAAACGATCATAACTCCTTGTACAGGACGAACTGGGTCGCCTATTTTATATGAAATGAAATCCCTTTGAATTATCCTTCCAACGATACCAATTTCACCCAAATTCGATATCGGAGTAAAGAGTTATGGTCGATCTACTTTAGCTTATCAAAATAGTCCACCAAAGGACAGATTTGACATTATTTAAATTTTAAAGGCATTTTGGTCATTTCCTATTATATTATGGATAGGAATTTGTGTATATATACATGTATATGAGTTCAAAAACTCATTTTCATCATCAATCATTGAGAAAGAACAAGCCCTGGCCAAATTTGACCTTTAAATTACTTTTGATTCAACCGTAGAAATTCCAAAGTAATATGATAACTGCGTTTGTCATCTCGAGAGCTTCGAACGACACCTATTATTTGTGCAAACAGGATTGCATAATCAAGAGCTGAATTCTAGGGTATGGATATTGTTTGCCTTTGTTCTTTTCTATATGTATATGTGTGATAGAGGATTATATGTATTGGTTGTTATTGAAAGGTGATGGAAATAAGGTTATGGACTATTTTGCATGGTTTAGTTGTATTGAATTGTGGAAGGTGGATATGGTAATTGATTTATGGAGGGTGGATATGGTGATATACTATTGAATTGATGATTATTTATGTCTATGGCTCAATGTGGTTTAATGGATTGGTTGGAAGGATAAATGAATCCAAACTTGATATTGGAGGATGTTGTATGAATATGCATGGTATGTGAATATAATTAGAGTATCAGAGGGTTAAAGTGACACCCTTTATGGTGTAATTAAGGCTTACTCCTTAACCACTAGTTTGGTGAATTCAAATAATTGAATTGTGACGTTTGGTTGCTAATACTAGATTGCTATATATGTTCATTGTAGATAAGTAATCCAAAAAGGCAAGAAGTCCATTTAGGGCTAGTATTGAAGGTTGACAGTCAGGTATGTAAAGCATACTCTATATTATATCTTTGGCAAGAAAGTGAACAATTGTTCTGTTAAGAAAGTTTCCAAAGTTATTCAATAACATGTGATGCATAATGGTTTTGTATGATGTCCTACGTTACCAATGAACTTGTTTCCACCCTACAAGATGTCAAGGCATTCCAATACTTACTTGTTTTCCAAATCTTACATGTTTATTGCACTAATGAATGTCAGAAGGTATCCGGTTACTCAAATAAGATCCATGTGCTATTAATGACTCCAAAACATTTCATTGATATACCAATAAGTTCCTACTTCATTGTTATGGCATTGATGACTCCAAAACACTTTATTGATGTGCTAATGAGTTCTTACTTCATTATTATTGCGTTGATGTTCTATTTATATGTCTCTTATTGATGTATCATTGTTTCAAAGTATCAAAAATATGGTGGCGACCGAAATAACAATCTCAAAGATTAATTGAACTAAGTGATGGAAGTTTTCTCTTATCGGGTGGTATCCCAGGGGCATAAATCTATCATGGGTCTATCCCTATTTATGTGTTTATGGGTGGTATCCCAGGGGCATAAGCCTATCATGGGTCGATCCCAGTTGATATGTACTGGAGGCAGCCTAATGGTCACAGTACAGTACAGTAATGATTACAAAGATGATAAGAACGAAGGTAAAGTGATTGAATAAATACAATGTACTGGTTGTCACAAGTTCTAATAAGTGTGGTCCACTCCTATTACGATTTATTCACTTATTTCTGATTTCTATTGAGCTTCTATATCATATGTGATTATCTACAGCTTTACATACTCAGCACATATTTCGTATTGATGTCCCCCATGGGGGACCTGCATTTCATGCTGCAGGCACAGGTAACTCAGTTTATACACCGCACAAGTAGGAGCCAGGATATCCAGATGCTTTTGGTGAGCTCCAATTTGCTTCGGGGCTTTCCGTGTCATATCCAGTAACTTTTGGTATTGTATAGAAGTTAGTTAGTATGTCCCAACCTTACTTAAACTCTGTGTATTGTCTAGAGGCTTTATAGACCTAATGTTTATACATATATATGTGTGCTCGATCTTATACAGGTGATTATTTCCTTTTATATGCGACATGATCGTATCCAAATTTCGGGTTATCATAGAGGTATGCATGGGAAGTATAAGGTTATGAGCTAGTTCTCCCGAGCCTCCTCGGTTACGGGTGCCAGTTTGCCCCAATAGGATTTGAGGCGTGACAAAAGTGGTATCAAAGAAGTTCATCCTAGTGAGTCTACAAAGCTGTGTCTACGTAGAGTCTTGTTTATCGGTGTGTCATGCACCGCATCTATAAACAGGAGGCTATGGACATTTAGGAATTATTTCTTTTATTCATGTCCTAGATCGTGCGATAGAGCCTATATTGTATATGAAGTCATAGTTGACAACTGAATCCGTTTATTTCTCTTATATAGTAATGATGCCGGTTATCAGAAGTAAGAATACCGGTAAGCAAGTAGATGTGGCTGCCGGAGAGGGTACTAGTAAGTCACCCACTATACCAGCTAATCAAAGTGAGGCTCCAGCTGAGCATACATCAGAAATTTCTTCCACTCCGAAAGAAATAAGGGGGAGGAGAACTATATCCCTAGAGCCACCTATTAATGCTGCTGATCAAGATCTTAGAAATGCAGTGCAACTTTTGACTCGTATAGTTTCTGGACAAGCTCAAGGGCAAGCCATTCCTACCACGGGTCCTAGTGGTACAGATAGGGTGGCTAGCCTTCGAACACAGGATTTTCTTAAGATGGATCCTCCTATTTTTACTGGATCAAATCTTAACGAGGACCCATAAGACTTTATTGATCAAATTCAAAGGGCCTTAGATGTTATGTATATTACGGGTAGAGAGACAGTGGATTTAGCGGCGTATAGATTTAAAGGGAAGGCTATATATTGGTACTAGGATTGGAAACGATATAGGGGTATTGATGCACCCCCAGCTACTTAGAAAGAGTTCAAAGAGGCATTCATTGATCATTATCTTCCATTCAAGATTTGTCAGGCCCGTACAGATCAGTTTTAAAATCTTCGTTAGGGGAATATGAGCGTGAGGGAGTACAGTCTCTGATTTAATTCCTTGTCGAGATATGCTCCTAATGTTGTAGCTACTATGGATGAAAGAGTTCATCAACATATGGATAGGTTGGATCCATATCTGGTTAAAGATTGTACTATTACCGCTTTGAACAAAGATATGGACATAGCAAGGATCCAACCTTTTGTATAGAAAATGGAAGATCAAAGGAAGAGGAGAAGAACACAGGAATTAGAAAGAGGATATTCCAAGAGGGCCAGATCTACAGGGCAGTTCATGGCATCCCAAGGAGGGTTCAGACAATATTTTTCTGCTAGACCACCTAGGCCATTATCTTCTTATTCTGCAGCTAGTGCCCCACCACAGTTCCAAGGGTCCAGAAGAAATCAATTTGGGCATAGAAGTGAGAGTTAGATTTTGCGGACAGTGGGGTACCAAGGGCAAGGAAATATGAGCCAATTGAGACCTCATCGAGAGCCATGCAATAAATATGGAAGGGATCATTTGGGCGCATGTCGGCTGGGGACCAATGTATGCTTTTGGTGCGGTATGTCGGGGCATATGATGAAAGAATATCCACGAAGGGGCATAGGGGGTATGACACGACCTACGGGGTTATTTGTTACATCATCATTATCGATGCCTTATTCAGGAAGGGATGCATAACCAATGGGTCGTGTTAGAGGTGATAGAGGAGCTACAAGTTCTAGTGGGGCTTAAAATCGTACGTATGCTCTAGAGGATCGATAGAATTTAGAGGCTTCCCCAGATGTGGTTACGGGTACGTTGTCTATCTTTTCATTTGATGTATATGCCTTAATTGATTCCGGTTCTACATTATCTTATGTTACTCCATTGGTTGCTGGAAAGTTCGAAAGAATACCCGAACTGTTAGTTAAGTCATTTGAAGTGTCCACACCGATTGGGGAATCTATGTAGCTAGAAGGGTTACCAAAATTGCATAGGAACTATTTGTGGTCATGATACAATGGCTAATCTTGTGGAGTTAGAAATGGTAGATTTTGATGTTATAATGGGTATGGACTGGTTGGCGTCTTGTTATGCCACAATTGATTGCTGCATGAAAAAGGTATATTTCCATTTTCCAAATGAATTAGTCCTTGAATGGAAAGGTGAAATTGGTGCGCCAAGAGGTAGATTTATTTCTTATTTTAAGGCAAGAAGAATGATTTCCAAGGGATACATATATCATTTAGTTAAGGGATACAGAAGCGGAGCCACTAACTCTTCACGCTGTTCCAGTGGTAAATAAATTTTCTGATGTATTTCCTGAAGATCTTCCAGGTTTACCTCCTGAACGAGAAATAGAGTTTTGTATTGATGTAATACCAGGCACCCAACTAATCTTCATTCCTCCGTATAGAATGGCCCCAGCAGAATTACGAGAATTGAAAGAGCAATTGAAAGATTTGCTAGAGAAGGGATTCATAAGGCCTAGTAACTCCCTGGGGAGCACCAGTGTTATTTTTGTGCAAAAAGGATGGCTCGCTGAGGATGTGTATTAATTATCGGCAATTGAATAAGATGACTATTAAGAATAAGTATCCTCTCTAAAGAATTGATGATTTATTTGATCAGTTACAAGGTGCCAAGTGCTTTTCTAAGATTGATTTGAGGTCAGGTTACCACCAAGTGAGGGTCAAAGAGAAGGATATACCCAAGACAGCTTTTCGAACACGGTATGGTCATTATGAGTTTCTAGTTATGTCATTTAGGCTAACAAATGCACCCGCAGCTTTTATGGATTTGATGAATAGGGTGTTTAATCCATTTCTGGATGTATTTGTGATAGTTTTTATAGATGATATTCTAGTTTATTCTAGATCAGAAGAGGACCATGCCAATCACTTACGACAGGCATTGCAGACTCTTCGTGATTGTAAGCTTTATGCAAAGTTCTCTAAATGTGAGTTTTTGGTTAAATTCGATTGCATTTTTAGGTCATATTGTATCTAGTGAAGGGATAAAAGTTGATGCTCAAAAGATAGAAGCTGTGAAGAACTGGCCAAGGCCCACAACGCCTACGAAGATTCATAGTTTTCTCGGGTTGGCCGGTTATTATAGAAGGTTTGTTTGGATTTTCTTCCATTTCAGCACCCTTAACCAAGCTAACCCAAAAAGCATCCAAATTCCAATGGAATGATGCCTGTGAGAAGAGTTTTCAAGATTTAAAGAATAAGTTGATTTCTACACCCGTGTTGGTACTTCCAGAAGGCATGGTAAGGTAATAACATATGCTTTTAGACAATTGCGGCCACATGGGAAAAATTATCCTATACACGATCTTGAGCTGGCAGCAGTTATTTTTGCTTTAAGATATGGCGCCACTATTTATATGGGGTTCATGTTGATATATATACTGACCATAAGAGCTTGCAATATATTTTTAATCAGAATGATCTAAATTTAAGGCAGCGGAGATGGCTTGAACTATTAAAGGACTACGACGTTAATATCTTGTACCATCCAGGGAAAACAAATGTGGTAGCTGATGCGTTAAGTCATAAGGCTATGATGGCGCCTATAGAAAGGCAAGGGATGATTAAAGATGTTCACCAATTAGCTAGTTTGGGAGTTCGCCTTCTTGAAACTCCGAATAAAGAGCTTATCATACATAATGCTGTGGAATCTTCATTAGTAGCTGAAGTGAAAGAGAAGCAATATGCAGATCCTATTTTACTACAGCTTAAGGAGAACGTTCAGAGTGGTGCGACCAAGGTATTTGAGCTTACGCGAGGAGTACTTCAGTGTCAAAACTGATTGTGTGTGCCAGATGTAGACGAGCTAAGAAAGAAGATTATGACAGAGGCATATTGTTCAAGGTATTCCATTCATCCAGGATCAACCAAAATGTATCAAGATTTGAAAGATATGTATTGGTGTAATGACATGAAGAAGAGCATTGTAGAATTTGTAGCTGAATGTCCAAATTATCAAAGAGTTAAAGTTGAGCACCAAAAACCCAGAGGTTATATGCAATGCATTGATCTTCCAAGCTGGAAGTGGGACATGATCAACATGGATTTCGTTATTGGTTTGCCTCGTACATCTCAAAAGTTTGATTCTATATGGGTGATTGTTGATAGGCTTACCATTAAATCCGCATATTTTCTACCAGTTAGGACCACTTACACAGTTGAAGAGTATGCGAAGATGTACATTAAAGAGATAGTCCGATTACATGGAGTGCTAATCTCTATTATATCAGATCGGGGAACCTCATTTACCACAAACTTTTGGAAGTCTTTTCAGAGGTGTTTGGGAACACAAGTGAAGTTGAGTACAACTTTTCACCCTTAAACAGATAGACAAGTAGAACGTACCATCCAAACACTTGAAGATATGCTACGAGCTTGTGTAATAGATTTTAAGGGCAACTGGGATGATTATTTACCTCTTATTGAGTTTGCCTACAATAATAGCTGTCATTCAAGTATCAAAATGGCACCATATGAAACTTATATGGAAGGAAGTGTAGATCACCAATAGGATAGTTCGAAGTGGGTGAAACTCTTTTGTTCGGACCGGATCTTGTTTATCAAGACATAATGAAGGTTAAAGTAATTCAGCAACGACTGAAAATAGCCCAAAGTCAACAAAAGTCATATGCGGATAGTAGAAGAAGAGGGCTATAGTTTTCTATAGGTGATTGGGTATTTTTGAAGGTATCACCAATGAAAGGGGTAGTGAGATTTGGCAAGAAAGGGAAGTTGAGTCCACGTTATATAGGCCTGTATAAGATCACTCGAAGGTTTGGACAAGTTGCATATGAATTAGAGCTTCCCCAAGAGCTCTCATCAGTTCATCCAGTATTTCATGTGTCAATGCTTTGAAAGTGCATCGGAGATCCATCACATATCACTTCTACTGAGGATGTGCAAGTTGCGGAAGATCTTACCTATGAGGAAGTGCCTATTGCTATTCTAGATTGCCAAGTTAAGAAGATGAGAAATAAAGAGATAGCATCTGTGAAAGTACGTTGGAGAAATCATCAAAGGGAAGAGATTACATGGGAAGCTGAGGAAGTAATGAAATCTAAGTACCCTTATTTGTTCAAAGATGAAGAGGAAGTTCAAGAAACGGAGTTAGAACATTAACAAGTAAGTTTTTTTTATATATGCATAGTATTTATATGATGATGTGAATATTAATGATGGACTTGAACTTGTTTCGGTTGAATAACAACGCTAACATTCGAGGACGAATGTCCTAAAGGGGAGAAGGATGTAACACCCCGTATTCAAGTATGTGTATTGGCGTATTCAAGTACGTGTATTGGTCTTATTTATATGAAATCATTTTTTTATTTTATTTATACCAGAATTTGCCTGTCGATGGTTCCATACGAAGGTTATTGAATAAGCTTTCCAACAATATAAAGATTTCCAAAAATGGATAGGTTTTGGATATAATCGAGCACGTTCAAAACTATAAAACAGTGGCCGGGATATTTGGGAATAGTAAATGTGCATGAAAATTTCCTGCACACAAACTACTGAGGCCAGCTAAATTTTTGGGTCAACTTTGAACGATCATAACTCCCTTAATATAATGAACTGGGAGAGCTGCAACCTGTGAAAATAAAGATCTTTGAGTCTTATTTGTAATATAATTGGTTTCATCCAAATATAACATCTGCGTAAGGAGTAATACTCGTTTTACTTAAGCCTATCAAAACAGATTTTTAGGGTCAACTTCAAACGATCATAACTCCTTGTACAGGACGAACTGGGTGGCCTACTTTATATTAAATGAAAGCCCTTTGAATTATTCTTCCAACGATACTAATTTCACCCAAATCCGATATCGGAGCAAAGAGTTATGGTTGATCTACTTTAGCTTATTAAAACAGTCCACCAAAGGACAGATTTGACATTATTTAAATTTTAAAGGCATTTTGGTCATTTTCTATTATATTATGGACGGGAATATGTGTATATATACATGTATATGAGTTCAAAAACTCATTTTCATCATCAATCATTGAGAAAGAACAAACCCTAGCCAAATTTGACCTTTAAATTACTTTTGATTCAACCGTAGAAATTCCAAAGTAATATGATAACTGCGTTTGTCATCTCGAGAGCTTCGAACGACACCTATTATTTGTGCAAATAGGATTGCATAATCAAGAGGTGAATTCTAAGGTATGAATATTATTTGCCTTTGTTCTTTTCCATATGTATATGTGTGATAGAGGATTATATGTATTGGTTGTTATTGAAAGGTTATAGACTATTTTGCATGGTTTGGTTGTATTGAATTATGGAAGGTGGATATGGTAATTGAGTTATGGAAGGTGGATATGGTGATATACTATTAAATTGATGATTATTTATATCTATGGTTCAATTTGGTTTAATGGATTGGTTGGAAGGATAAATGAATCCAAACTTGATATTGGAGGATGTTGTATGAATATGCATGACATGTGAATGCAATTGGAGTATAAGAGGGTTAAAGTGACACCCTTTATGGTGTAATTAAGGCTTACTACTTAACCACTAGTTTGGTGAATTCAAATAATTGAATTGTGACATTTGGTTGCTAATATTAGATTGCTAATATGTTCATTGTAGATAAGTAATCCGAAAAGACGGAAAGTCCATTTGGGACTAGTATTGAAGGTTGACAGTCAGGTATGTAAAGCATACTCTATACCATATCTTTGGCATGAAAGTGAACAATTGTTATATATAGAAAGTTTCCAAAGTTATTCAATAACATGTGATCATAATGGTTTTGTATGATGTCCTACGTTACCAATGAACTTATTTCCACCCTACAAGATGTCAAGACATTCCAATACTTACTTGTCTTCCAAATCTTACATGTTTATTGCACTAATGAATGTCAGAAGGTATCCGGTTACTCAAACAAGATTCGTGTGCTATTAATGACTCCAAAACGTTTCATTGATATACGAATAAGTTCCTACTTCATTGTTATGGCATTGATGACTCCAAAACACTTCATTGATGTGCCAATGAGTTCTTACTTCATTGTTATTGCATTGATGGTCTATTTATATATCTCTTATTGATGTATCATTATTTCAAAGTATCAAAAATGCGGTGGCGACTGAAATAACAATCTCAAAGATTAATTGAATTAAGTGATGAAAGTTCTCTCTTATCGGGTGGTATCCCAGGGGCATAAGCCTATCATGGGTCGATCCCTATTTATGTGTTATGGGTGGTATCCCAGGGGCATAAGCCTATCATAGGTCGATCCTAGTTGATATGTACTGGAGGCAGCCTAATGGTCATAGTACAGTACAGTAATGATTACAAAGATGATAAGAACGAAGGTAAAGTGATTGAATAAATACAATGTACAGGTTGTCACAAGTTCTAATAAATGTGGTCCACTCCTATTACGAATTATTCACTTGTATTTCTATTGAGCTCCTATATCATATATGATTATCAACAGCTTTACATACTCAGTACATATTTTGTACTGACGTCCCCCACGGGGGACTTGCATTTCATGCTGCAGGCACAGGTACCTCAGCTCATACACCGCACAAGTAGGAGCCAGGATATCAACTGCTTTTGGTGAGCTCCAGTTTGCTTCAGGGCTTTTCGTGTCATATCCAGTCACTTTTGGTATTGTATAGAAGTTAGTTATATGGCAGGGTGTGTCCCGACCTTAGTTAAACTCTGTGTATTGTCTAGAGGCTTTGTAGACCTAATGTACAGTAAAGGTGGTGTTTTGTTAATAGACGTGATGGCTCTAATGGCCAAGTATTGTATATACATATATATGTGTGCTCGAGCTTATACAGGTGATTATTTTCTTTTATATGCGACATGATGCTGTCCGAATTTTGGGTTGTCATAGAGGTATGCATGGG